>NW_006262274.1:279391-343357 GCF_000493195.1 Citrus x clementina
TTCATTGCATAATGGCTATGACTTAAAGATACAACACCATATGTAATACTAAATGGAACTTGACTCAACTTCACCTATATGTAATTTCAGTTTTATTTCCATATTAGCCTAGCTAGTTCATTGGCCCCAACGTACTTCATTACCATATCTATAATTTGGCTTTTGAATGAATCACTGATTTGAAACTGCATTAATTGCAAACATGCGTGTGGTCCTATAGATTATGTGTTTGTAACTTCTATATACAAGCATTATTCACTGAATGTTTGAAAGTTTGGACCACAACTGCGCTAGCGTAATTTTGAAAGATGAAAGTTTGGTATTATGTCTTTTCATGTAATCAAAGATCTGGTCGAGAGCAAATATAAACATGCATAATTTGTGGTGAGATATAAGCTATTATTGGCACATGATTATATAATTATGTTTTCACTGCTGTTTTGGTTTCTATATGCTATATAACGTCCTGATTAATTACATGAAGTAGTGGATTTTAATATCAGTTTCACGTGGACTGATCAACTGTAAGGTATCTCGCGTAAAGGACAATTAATTAGTGCCAAGGGACAGTAACCTAGCTAGTACGTACCCCACTCACTCAACTAGCTAGCTTGTTTCAATTAGACGTTTAACAGCTTTCAATTGGGTGCATGTTAGATGTGGGACATCTATTGTCTGATAAGGAGTAAAGGTTTTGGAACTCCCATATACACAAGGATTAGGGTTTTTTAGGGTCTTCTTTGGGCTTTGTATTAATGGCAATTAAGGTCTCATATGTTTTGGTCTAGCAAATATAGAAGTTTGATTTTCAGTCATCATCAGCTGGCATACAATGACATTACAAACTATCCGCTTTCTGTTCAAAATAGTTGTCAATGACTTCTAAATCTATATGATACTTGTTTTGGGATTTTTTTTTTCTTTTCTGTAAGTATTGTTTAGATGACTTAACTCCATTTGGTATTGTTGTTTAGTGGCTTTTAAGTTACAACTAACATGAAAATATAAACCTTAACTAAAAAAATGAGGGAATAATCAATTTTGCTGCTGAAGTCAAACTATTAGTGTGTACCAAATATTAACAGCTAAGTTAGAAGAAATGGAGCCTTAAATTCTTATGACTTTTTTTTTTTTCCCATATCTGAAAACGCCAGTGTTTAATCAAAATAGCGGCAGGATTAGTTCAATTAATTCAAGTCCAGAATCTTTTACCGTTGAGAAGAATCAGCGTTTCTTCTCCTTCTCCTTCTCCTTTCCTGAAGCCTCACTGCAAAATTGAGAAAAACTTACAAACAACAGCAGACAATACCAATAACAGTAACGATAAAGGACGGAATTGATCTCGACTGAAGAATCTACTGCGAAGAACATCGTTGAACAGTGCCATAACCAGCGCCGGTAACTGGCTGTGAAGAAAATCTAATGTTATTCACGAGTAGTTGAGCATTTCAATCTAATCTGAAATTGGGACTATGGACAATAAGCAGGTCACTTTGTATCTGCAAATTTAATTTCATTAATTATGATTGTCGTGGGACACTTATCATCCAATACCTTGGTAAATTTCATTATATGTTGTGTAGTTCAAGAGTCGTTGCTAGCTTTGCGGCATAATCATTATCGTAATTACTGATAAGGGTCCAGCTATGGTGCCACAGTTGTATGTTACCACAGCTGGATTCAGCCTTTGGATCCAATTTTAGTGACAACCGTGGGCTAAATCCAATGGTTGGATCCAGCTGTGGTACTATGCAACTGTGGTACCATAACTTTGTCTTACTGATAAATGAGTTGTTTGCTTTAAGTGAATTTTTATATCATAACCGCCAAAAGACTTGGGCACATTTTTTTCATTATTTGTTGTAGATGAATAAACTACCTTACAACCGTTTTATATATATTAGAACTTATTACAAAGTTTTTTTAGTAATATTTACACGTTAATCGCCTCAACTTGAGACGTCCAATACAAAATTAAAGAAATATAAAGAATGTACACTTTTAAATTTTTTATTTATCATCTTCCCCCTTAGTTTTAATTTACATATCATCTTCCCCCTTAGTTTAATTTACGAAATATAAAGAATGTACACTTTTAAATTTTCTATTTATAAGTTACATACAAATCCTAAAATACTAAATTATATTTGTTCTTGTTATATAGTTTCTATTTTTATAATTTTAAACTACTATAATTTTATCAATTTTTTTAAAAAATTAAAATATGAACATAAATCATGAAATGGAGTGGGTGTAAAATATTTGTTATAATAATAATTTATTAAGTGTTTATTTGAATTTATATTTAAAAAATAAGACATTGATTATTTAAGTAATTTCAGTTAAAAAAAGATTTTATAGGAAGTTTTGAAGGGTCTCAAACGGCCCACTCAATTTAAAATTTAGGGCCTTTGGGAAGGCTGACTTAAAGAAGGCCCATTTGAAGGGTAAATATGTCATACAAAACTACAGTCGATTATTTTTCAACTTTTAAAATATCAAGGCGGTTTCTTTGGCCCACCAAATAACAGAACGTACCCATCATAACCAAATCCGAACGAAGATATATTTATTTACACCATCACCCCATATGCCCTCCCCGTAAATTTGAACAAGTACGAGGGTGAAATAAACAGAAACACTCTGGTCTCGCTTTCAAACGAAAGTCTAAAAAGGTAATAAAGCATCTCGCTCAACTGCCAAAGTCACCGCTATGCTGGAGTCAACCAAGTCAAAACACTAAAACGCTCACGTTTTGGTGCTGCAGTAGGTAAAACGACGCCGCACTGATGGGACACGGGCGTCAATTGAAAGAAACCGTCAGATAAAAAGGTAAAAAAGAGAAGAAGAATCCGAAACATTCGGTTCGGTGCCCATAAATCGCCCTCGATTATGCCCATTTTGCAGTTAGGACTGGGGCTGCGCAGGTAGGTACTCTTAACAAACAGAAGCACGAAACCAAAACCGGAAAATTAAAAAAAAAAGAGGAAAATCCAGTACAATGAGCGAAAAAAAGGAAGATAGTGTTAGTAAGAGTCAAAACGACGACGTAGATGGGGCGATTGTAGTGGAGGACTCTTCGGAGCCTGGAGGAGGCGGCGATGGTGGTGGTGGTGGTGGTGGAGGTAGTAGTAGTAGTAGAGTGAAGGGGCCGTGGTCGCCGGAGGAGGACGCGGTGCTGAGTCGATTAGTGAG
Organism: Citrus x clementina; assembly: GCF_000493195.1. Lineage (NCBI taxonomy): Eukaryota > Viridiplantae > Streptophyta > Magnoliopsida > Sapindales > Rutaceae > Citrus > Citrus x clementina. Next base: position 282,587 of record NW_006262274.1, read on the forward strand.
TCAGTTCGGGGCGAGGAATTGGGGAATGATCGCGCGAGGAATTCCAGGTCGGTCGGGAAAATCGTGCCGCCTTCGTTGGTGTAATCAACTCGACCCTTGCCTTAAGCGCAAGCCTTTCACTGGTAACTCAACCAAAATTGCGTCATTTATTTATTTATAAAAAAAGGAATCTTTTTTGCAATTGTTTTCTTGTTTCTTTCTGAAGAAGATTGGATTTTTGATGAAGGATTTGAAATTCTCCATTGTTAAACGCTCTACATAGTACATATACAGAATCAAAGATTGATTTTTGTCTGCTGTGTAAAATAAATAGGGTTGGTATGTTTGAGATTAAGGTGCTTTGGCTTGGAAGCCACAGTTCCTACTGTGCGATGGTTGCAACTTGCAAGTAGAGTACTGGATGTCAGATATAATTATATAAGTGTGAGTGAGAATGTGAGTTTGAGTGTGAGGGGATAAAGAGTAGTTCCCAGCTTGGTGTTTTTACCAAACACTTCAGCTACTGTCCTTTCAAAGTTCAGTAGAAGGAAGCAGTCCCAAACATGCCTATGGTCATATAATGTTTCAGGCCGTACGTTCTGTCATTGGCAGGATTATCTAGCATTCTACTAGCTCTTTGTGGTGTGATGTTGGTGAAAGACAGTTATGGAATTGTTATTATTTGATCATTCTTGCGGTAACCTTTGACAGGGTCACTTTTTTGTTGTGGTCTTTTATATTGACTCTTCACAAAATAATCTGGAAGTTTGAATAGTGCTTTCTTTGTTTTTATCCTGGAGAAAGGAAAAAGGTTACTTCTGAAGAAACTGTAATCCGATAAAATGCTTGAGATTAACTATTTTACTTGGTGATTAGTTACCAATTTTCTACTGGTGGGTGGGCAGTTTAAAAGATATATTGATAAGTATTTGGTTTTTCAATCTTTGACTCTTGTACGGTGGCATCCTCTTTTAGCCATCGTGTTATTTTAAGAATGATGAGAAGTAACAGCTATTACAAGCTAGGGTTCTATGCTTATTTTACCGTTTATGACATGTAGGCCATTGTATGCTATGTCTGTTGGATGTTGTTAGTCCTGAAAAAACTATTTTCTGAATAGACATCTGCATATAACCTGAGTTACACATGGAGTTTCTTATTTGATGCTCATTAATCTGATCATTATCGTGATGAATATGTAAGAACTTTCATGAGAACATGTTCTATGGTACTGCAGATGAAGAGGACCAAATTATAATTTCAGCACATGCAGTTCATGGCAACAAGTGGGCAGTGATTGCAAGGCTCCTGCCCGGTAGAACTGATAATGCAATTAAGAACCACTGGAATTCTACCCTAAGGCGCAGATATACAGATCTAGGGAGGTTTAAACCAGCCCTTGGAGACATGACGGAAGATGGTAGCCTTGACAGAACAAAGGGATCCTCAGAAGAAACTCTCTCTGTTGGAGATGTTAATCCGCTGAAGCCCCTAGAAGGAAGAGATGTCACAATGGACGATAGACCCAACCGGCTTGAAGATATGGCCCAAACGAATGGGGGTGAGTTTACTGCTGTCCCGAAACAGCATTCTACCTTTCCATGTCCAGTTGGTGATATTAATTCGTGCAAGCTCCCAGAAGGAAGAGATGTTACGATGAATGATACACCAAAGATGCATGAAGACAGAGCCGAGAGAATGGAGGTTGAATTTGCTGTTGGACCAAAACCTCATCCTACCCTTCCTCGTCCAGTTGCACGGGTTAGTGCTTTTAGTCTGTATAACTCTCCAAGTGGGCTTACACCCTGCTCTGGGATTCCCAGGGCAGTCCCAACTCAGGGACCTTTGGTCCAAGCACCCAGACTAGACTTAGGCATATGCAAATTCCTAGAAGATGTTTGTAGTGAGCCCATCATCCCTTCACAATGTGGGTATGGTTGCTGTGCATCTCCAACAGGGCACCATTTGCACAGCTCATTATTGGGTCCTGAGTTTGTTGATTATGAGGAGCCTCCTGCTTTCTCAAGTCATGAACTAATTTCCATAGCTACGGATTTGAACAATATCGCATGGATCAAGAGTGGCCTTGAGAATAGCAATGTTGGAGTACCAGGCAATGCAGCTAGTGAGAGAATGACTCAGGGGACTTCTTCTGATCCACGAATGGAAATATCAGAACAAAGTGTAAAGAGAGATATGCGCTTTGAAGAGGGACGGAACAAGTTGACGGGCATGATGACAGATGTTCTACCTGCCCAGGTACCTCGACAATCTTTTGCAATGCGAGCTCAAGTTGAGGGTTTGAGCTAAAATCCATGGCCTTTTTCTCCTTTTGAAGTTGAATCACATAGTTAGACAGCCATAGAATCAAATTGCGAAGATGACTCAGTTATCTTCTTGATTTCGGAAAGCAGGAAAGTTGATTTTTGTGAGGAGGCTCCTCGTCCAAGCAGAGATATCATGACATGTTGTTTAGTATACAAAAATACAACCTATGTTTCTGAATCTAGTTTCAGAATTCAGACCTCGTCCAGCCAAGGAATGAAACTTAGTAAATCAGAGTATAACAAACAGCCACCCGGTTGTTACTTGTTAGATGATCAATCTCTGATATTTATACTTTACTGATTTTGGGTGGGTTGATGACGCTTTGTCAGTCTTAAAATATTGTTTTTTTGGAACAGTTGATTAGGCGTGTGGTTATTTCGACCCATGAAAATACTCTCCACATCACACCCACTTTTAAATAAATTGTTGAATTTGTAGCATAAGAGAAGGAGATTGTGTGGACACTTGTCAACTGAGGTAGCAGAAGCACTAAACTTTCAATTTCTAAAGTCTAGACATAAGAGTTCTAAATGGGAAGTTAAGAGTGGAGTATAATCTAAATTGAAAACAGGGAGAAAAAAAAAAGTCCTATCAAAGACAAAGAATAATGCAAACTGTTAAAAAAATAATAATAGTGAATATGTAAATAAAGAGTGCTTGCTTGGATTGTGGGTTTAAGGAGTAATGTGAAATAATTAAGGGCTTTGTGGAGCAAAATCTGGGAATAAAATTTTTACGGTGAGTATATTAAGAAAATGAGTGTCAGGAGAAATTTAATGAGCTGGAAAATGGCCTCACTTTTGATTTAACTACATTTTTATTAATGGCTTGAATTTAATCATTGATAGCATTCAGTTTGTTCATTTCTTTCAGTTGGGAGGATGGTGGTTATTGGTATTATGAAAAGCCATGAGATTGATTTCTAAATTATTGCCCTTCAATATTAATTCAAAACAAAGCAAGAGCTGATAGCCCGTAATCTTTTTCTCTCAGTTTTCTTATTTATTTATTAATTATATAATTTATAACAAGTGATGAATATTTTGTCATTAACTACAATGTTGATGAAATTTTTGTGTGTTATTGAATTACCTGGGATATATTGAGTTCTTATGAAGTGATATAGATACATATGTCTTTATTTTTATTAGTATTTAAATCTCTGTTTCACTGTAGAGTACTAATGATGACTGTTATATTATAACAATAAATCTAAATTTACCTCTGTGGTTGTATGGTCATCATCAATGCTCCACTGTAAAATAGTTCCAACATAAATAGCCCAAAAAAACTTTTAAACAATCACCCAAAACATTATTAATTAATTAAGGAGTGACTGAGCATTTAGCCTAAAATACGCTAAGAAAAAGGTCAAATCTCATTCATCATGAGTGCGAAAGTGATAGCCTCTTATTGCTTCATTTCCATACAAAACAACAAATATAATTAAATTAATAAAGACCAAGCTCTGCCACCCCAAGTCTAACTGCTTATATTAATTATATTTTGATAGATTTTGTTGACTTAAACACGAGTTGCTGCCATGATGATGCCGCGATCATCGGTCATAATTTGTCTTAATCTCGTTTAATTGGACATGGCTCGTGCTGGAAAATTTTACTTAATGGACAATTTAACAGACTATTATCAATAACTTTCTCCCCCACCCTGAACAACTTAGTGGGTGATCACTCATTATATTCCTGCAAACCCCTTCGAAGAATTATATATTCATGTATATATATTTGCTTATTTCAATATCTTACAAGAGGAGGTGCGCGTGCTATATATGCTCTTATGATTATAGCATTTACATTATTCAGCCAAAATGTATAATGATGATGGTATGTTTTAAGGGAGAATTCACTCTTTGATCTCTTTGAAGTCTTTTATAAAATTTAATACGTCATTTTATTTTTGGAGATTATATGCACACTATTGAGATAAGTATTGATTAATTTTAATTTGTACGCATGTCAATTATTTATCTAATATTTATTTGTAAGTGAAAATGTCACACCACCGTACCCCTTCTAACAATATACTTTTTTCCTTTTCGTTTGTTTTGAATACTATAAATGAAATGAGTGGCCATCAAGAATTTTATAAAGATCCAAATTGCTCAAATAAATGATTTGAGAAATGAAAATATCATTCTCCAACCTGTCAATGGTATGCTTTTCAGATTTTGAAAAGCCATGGCTCCAAAATTTTTTTTGGTAATGTTATATACCTTTTTCTTTCCGGCTGCCACCAAAAGATATTTTCAAGATTAATATCTAAAATTAGAAATGAAATTATTCTTTCTTCTTTAAATTTTAGGTTGAAAATAATGCACGCGAATATTTTATTTTAAAAAAACTATAAACTATTTTAACGTAAACAATGTATGCGAATATGTTTAACAGGGTTCTTTAAAAAAAATAAGTAATACAATCTTCACATAATCTATACTTTAAAAAATCTTTTAACACGTGCACATTTTTATTTATGTATGGTCATGATTTACTTATTTATTACATTTCAATTTATTAACTACTAACGAAGTGATTATATCTATTCAAATAAAAGTTGAAGTCATGAAAAAAGAAAAAGAAAAAAGAAATCCTAGCCTCTGAAAAAAAATATGAAACAAATTAATAAACAAGATAAAAGATCAACAACCCGTAATCTAAATAGTGTTAACTGTTCAAGCCCTTTTGTTTGCTATTGTTGCCGTGTTTAATATTTGTTAAAATAAGTCCATGCTCTGGTGACATTGTGGGGGTCCTCGAAGTTGGAGGCATCAGACTTTATAATTGTATGTCCAGAAGAATAGCAATGCATGGGGTCGTGACCATAAAGATGACCATCAATGTTAAGCATTATACTACGGTGCAACTGTGTTATCGTGCTACAGTTGCATCCAGCCGTTAGATGTACTTAGATTGGTGAGGTCTATTGTCATTCAACGACTGGGTATAACTGTGGCACCACAGGTTTCCCCCATGTTAATTTACTTCCTTCTAGAGAAACTTTGATTTTTCGAAGCTGCGTGAGAGAAAGGGTTTGTATAATCTTGTTATTAAGAGACTGACACTTTCGTTTTGTCGTGATTTCTTTTTTATTACCTATATAATATGAAAACTGTTGTGGATCAAACAGGGAGGTGTCTAAATTATGCAAGTAAAGAATTCAAATGAACAAAAGTTAAAGAGGCATAATGAGAATAACGAATAAGATTAAGATTTTTTTTTTGAATAATTATTTTTTTATTAAAAAAAGAACAACAGTACAATGAGTTGCAGTACATCATCAGTATATATTGTAGAGATCAAGATACAGAGATCTAAAACAGTAACCAATTGGAGCAACTCATACAATCTCACTGAAGAACAAGAAGAAATACGTGTAAAACTTCCATTCACAGTACACAAATAGACGGAGCTCCAGTCGGGGATCCCTGGTTCTTTTGATATAATCTCCATGAATATAATTAGGCTTTCCAACTGATGCCAAAATAGATTTACTGCAGAAATTGATTCCACCCAGCAATTATCCTCAGAGTCAAAAGAGTAAGAAATTGAAGTAAATCTTCCATCTCACGCCCAAAAGTAGAGGCGGCCAAAGCAAAATTACCATCCTCAATCCAAAAAGATGAGGAGGCTTCAACCAAAAAAATAAAAATAAATAAATAAATAAGGAAAAAGAAAAGGAAATCTCTTTCATCAAATAGCATCACACTCTTTAAATCTCATAGTGTTGTGTGCACAGCACCTTCCGAATTAATTAGTGTGATGCGCGCACGCACACCCCACAAATTATATTATGTAGTATTTGCGAAATTCACTTTATAAATTTATAAGTTTGAAACATAAATTATTTTTATCAAGGAGTAGATAGATATATCTCGTAAAAAAAATCTTATTTTCTTTGGCAATAAGATCGTTTAATGAAAGATTAAATTAATCTTTATACATATTGAATTTTTATCTAATATTAAATTGGAGGTACACTTGATTCGCTTTAGGTGAGATATCTATACTATGCTATCAAACACTTAATCTAGAAAGTTTTGATGAAATTTTCATTATAAATATTAATTGATTTGTAATGAACTAAATAAACTCATTTATTGGAAAAACTGAAAAATGTTTTGAATCAAAGATAGTTTCTAAAACACTCTATTATATGTTTTGAAAAGATATTACAAACTAGGATCCAGAATTTGTTGCTTATAAATTTCAACGAAATTTATCGTTTTCACTTATATTAAACGTTAGTAATGTTAAAAAAATAAATAAATAAATAAAGTAAAAGATTCTTATCTAGTAAGCACCCATGGATCATGAGACCTAATCCAAGAAGAACTAACTAGATTACAAAATAATTAAAATTACCATGAACGTGCAAGACATGATCATGTGAGACAATCTCCCGAACCCTATTCTAAATGGATAAATAAATAAACACAATATTCCTCAAATCCATTCTGGGTTTCTGATACGTGTCACAAGACCACAAGGCCACGACATATAAATATATGAACTAATTAAAAATCAAAGAATAAGGCTAGAAGAAACCAGCTAATTAAGCGGCGCAGCAAATGCGACACAGTTAGACTGAATGTCTCTTAATAGCAGCACTTTCTTCTTTGTCTCAATCAAGATGTCGGTGGATATGTCCGGCAAGAAGCATGCAAATTGCTAAGGCGCTGCCGCCGACTTGTTTTTTTATTTTTATTGTAATTAAATCGAAGCAAGGTAGCTTAATAGATGATATATCATTGATCTTGATATTAATCTTATCAACTTTGTAACATTAAAGTTTGGGTTAGATTTGTTTCTGTCCACAGTTATGGGAGCGTTTCTTTTTGATCTATTTTCAGTGAAAGGGTGGGGGGGGGGGGTGGTCAAACAAACAATGTTCATGTCATTATGCTATAGGGGTGAATCCTAAGATTTTCATTTTTGAAATATTTAGTGATATTATAAATAGCAATTTAATTTGTAGGAATATTTAGTCTTAGGATCAATTTGGTCATCCTGAAGATTTTAAACTAATTGATGTTAGTTAAACGTTTGGTAAAATTTAATTTTTTAAAAGTACTATGAGTTTTAAAAGAAATCGTATGTGTTTGGTAATTCTTATTGTTAAGTTGCTATAAGAATATAAAAGACTGAAATAGACACAATATTGAATAAAACATATTTACATATTTATAAATACGTATGTAAAATATTTTTAATTGTGTATGCATAATAATTGATGATTAAAATATTTATTTTTATTTTATTATTTTATTTTGTTATCTCGGTAGAATTGGAGATGATAAATAATATCAAAAAGTTAATGATTTTTTTAATAATTAACATGGATGATTTTAAATTTTTTATAATATATATAAGGATATACATGGAATTGTATTAAATATAAAAGTAATTCTCAAAATCATATTTTAAAAAATTACTCTTTCTTTACTTTTCAAAATTGACTATAGGATAGGATAATTTTACCAAAAGTGATTGATAAAAAAATTACCAAACATTAAAATTAATTTTTAACTTTTTAAAATCACATTTTACCCTTCCAAAAATAATCTCAAATGAACCCTTAATTACGCATCATAAATGATAGGACGAGCATAGCTGAAAACCAATACCAAAAAATCTGACTTGTGATGTCAACGAATGTAATAGTCTGAAAATCTGCTTCCTTGAAGGAAAAGTCTATTTCAATATTAATTAGGAAGAAATTTATCTTCCGTTGAGTTTGAGGATTGGAATTTAATTTCCTATAGCTGCATTTGATCAAATGGGTTTTTATTTATTTTAATTTTTACAAAATCATATTTTAAAAAATTACTCTTTCTTTACTTTTCAAAATTGACTATAGGATAGGATAATTTTACCAAAAGTGATTGATAAAAAAATTACCAAACATTAAAATTAATTTTTAACTTTTTAAAATCACATTTTACCCTTCCAAAAATAATCTCAAATGAACCCTTAATTACGCATCATAAATGATAGGACGAGCATAGCTGAAAACCAATACCAAAAAATCTGACTTGTGATGTCAACGAATGTAATAGTCTGAAAATCTGCTTCCTTGAAGGAAAAGTCTATTTCAATATTAATTAGGAAGAAATTTATCTTCCGTTGAGTTTGAGGATTGGAATTTAATTTCCTATAGCTGCATTTGATCAAATGGGTTTTTATTTATTTTAATTTTTACAAAAATTATTTAATTCTTTTGTCAAATTATAAAATTCGCTTTCGGTGAAGTATTTCCTGAAAATCAAAGTCAATGGAAAAAAAATATTGAAATATTGATTAGGTTGTCTAGTGTCAAACCAAAAACATTTCAAAGTTTTGAATGAAATTTGAAAAACTTATACAAGTAGGGGTTGAATATTACCTTTCATAGCCAGCTAGTGAGTTTCTAAAACTTAATGTTTGTATTATCGCATATATATATGAAAAGCATTTATAGAGATGCGTTTCCCTCTATTTTATCTAGTTATTAAAGAAAAAACAATTAATATATTTAAAAGTACCCTTAGGTCATCAACTAAAAATTAGTGTGAAAAATAGTTTGAAGTCTCCTGCTTAATTACACATTTTAAGTCAATAGATGACCAATTTTAGTGTATTAATTATTTAACTTGAGCGTCGATAAAAGGCAAATATGGTACGACAAAATTGTATTGTACAGATCAAATTTCCAATTTGTAATGTAATATTTCAAAGTTACACGTAAGCCTAACGTCATCTAATCACAAAACCCCAATAGAAAAAGGAAAAAAAAAAGGGAAAGCTTGTTAACATAAGAGGAGTGAGCGTGCAAACACGACATAGACAAAGCGGACGGCGTTACAAGGGACCAATGCAATGGTCGGTTGGTGATTGATTTTGATGTTTAATTCTCTTCTCAGTTCTCTCTCTCTCTCTCTCTCTTTAGTAACCTCCAAAGCAAAGCAAAGCAACACAAATAAGATACTTATCCATTTATTCATAGGAGTTAATTAATCTGTTGTGAATGTGATCATGAGGAAACTCTGTCCGAATTTTGATCGCGAGGATGGGCTGGAGACAGTGCTGGAGGTGCCAATTCCTGAAGAAATGTTCACAGGCAACAAGAACAACAATAATACTACACACAGATCGTGGCAAAATGTGAAGTCTTGGATAAAGCCACACAGCGAAAGATCATCAACATCTATGAGTATGACGGCTCTCTTCGGAGGCAAAAACACTGAGATCCAGCTCTTGCTTGGGGTCGTTGGAGCTCCATTGATCCCTCTTCCTATTCCTTCTTCCCATCATGATCATCACCACCCCATAGTCGACAAAGATCATCCCATTGTAAGTTTTCGTTAATAATGGAATAATTAATTAATTTGAATAGGTATTGCTGAGTAACTATAGATCATAATACGAATGATGGATGTAACTGCAGGAGGCTTCAATGGCGAAGTACATAGTGAAGCAATATGTAGCGTCGGTGGGGGGAGAAAAGGCATTGAATTCTATAGACAGCATGTATGCAATGGGGAAGGTGAAGATGGCAGCTTCGGAATTTTGTGCAGGCGAAGGGAGTTTGAATGATAGGTTGGTGAAGGTAAGGCACTTGAAAAAGGGCGTCGGCGGCGGGGAGATGGGTGGATTTGTGCTTTGGCAAAAGAGGCCTGATCTTTGGTGCTTGGAGCTTGTTGTTTCAGGACGCAAAATTAGTGCCGGAAGCGATGGCAAACTCGCCTGGAGACAGACCCCGTGGCACCATTCTCATGCCTCTAGAGGCCCACCCAGGCCTCTCAGGCGATTTTTACAGGTAGAATGCTTACTTTTCCTGAATCATTCATTAATTCTCCTCATATGTAGTCATTGTTTTACAATTAATTTATTTAAGCTGCTGTTGATTAACTAATCCTAGCATTAAATTCACTGTTAAATTGATTTTATATAATCTTTTGCTAGATATTTAGCTTTGTAATTTTCCTACTTAGATGTTATTATTAATATTAGCACTGAATTTGATGATGATGGTTTTTGTGCTTTTGTGCGGTATACTAGTAACAGTGAGTCTTCAGCCTAGCTGGTTGGTACCGTTAAAGCTGATCAAACTCCAGTTTCTTTTTATTTATTTTATGTTCTTTTGACTTTTCCTAAAGCTATGGGCCAAGGGACTGGACTGAATAGCTTGTTCGATTTAACGTATTGATTTGCCCCATTTCTTACGCCACTTTGAGCTTTGGCCCACTGACGCTCATCAAGTTCTAGATTCTCTGCTCGGTCTTGATTGTTTTTGTTATTGAACTTTTGATATATACATATACGGATAGGTACATATATCTATATATATTATGTAGGGTTAAAGATCATTTCACACTTTAACCATAGTATAGGATTCTAACTGATCATTGGATTCAAATTCAAAAGCTTTAATTTAAATTTCGCACTTTAACTAAAGTACAGAATCTCTAATTAAATCTTAACTCATTATGTATACATAATATTATAAAATTTAGGATGTTAACAGGAAAAGAAAAAGAAAAAAGAAAAAAGAAAAGAAAAGAGGTTTATAACATGAAAATTGAAATGATGGACTCTTACAGTTAAAGAAATAATGATTTTTTGGTCCACCATCATGGAAAAAGTCAACATTCAACAATCTTGTAGTGTAAAACAGAGAAATAAAAACATCTTTTCTTGCCTTGTAAAAACAAGAATGATGATGTCATGATGATGATGATGATGTTTTTGACATATAATGCTGCTGCCCAAACTCATACTTGGCTTAATTTGCTCTCAACACTCAACAGGGTCTTGATCCAAGGTCTACGGCAAATTTATTCTCAAATTCAGTGCTCTGCGTCATGGAGAAAACAATCAACAATGAAGATTGCTTCATATTAAAAGTGGAAGCTGAAGCCTCAGCACTAAGAGCAAGAAGCACTAGCAATGTAGAAATAATTCGGCACACAGTGTGGGGCTACTTCAGCCAAAGAACAGGCTTATTAGTCCAACTCAAAGACTCTCATCTCCTAAGAATCAAGACCCCAGGCAACAACAACAGCATCTTCTGGGAAACAACCATGGAGTCATTGATTCAGGATTACAGATTCATTGATGGCATCAACGTTGCGCACACCGGTAGAACTTCAGTCTCATTGTTCAGGTTTGGTGAGAATTCTGAGAGCCATACCAGGACTAAGATGGAAGAAATCTGGACCATCGAAGAAGTTGATTTTAACATTGAGGGATTGTCCATGGATTGCTTCTTGCCTCCTGGTGACTTAAGGAAAGAAGAAGATCATGGCTGTGACGTCATTACAAGTAATCCTAAGTTGCCTTTCAAGATTCGAGCTGCTTCTTTTAGGGTTAGTGCTTCCAAAGTTGTTGCTATCGACGCTGAGTATTCAGACGACAGCACTGAATATGTTGATGATGATGAGGAAGAGTTTTAAGTCTGTTTTCATTCTGTACATATACAACAATATATTTGACACTACTACAAAAATATGTCCAGTTTTGGTCACATATAAAAAGTGATTAATTAATTAAAGCTAAGTTATGAGTTTTGATCATCAATATTATTATTGCTTCTTCCTCTTAGTTTAATTTTGATGTCACATAGTCAGAATGCAATCTATTTTATTCGTGTTATCACATCACTTAGACATACTATATCCTCATCCGATTTTCTAGATCGTCAAACTGTTGCCCAAATCTAGCTAGCTATCTATTGATTTAGCAACAATATATATAAGGCGGCAAATGGTGGCTTGAAACACTGTCGTGGCAGCCGCGCATAATTAAATTAATGTGATCACACTATATCTATTGGTTAAGCAACGAATTGACATCATACGATGGCAATGGTGGATGGAAGGAAATTTACAGAATTCACATAAAATTAGGGAAAATGTGAAAGAGTAGTTGGTGCACGCACACTCACCATTTTTCTTACTTTCTTTAATGGCTAAAAATTGAATTTGGAGTATAAATTGGTCCACAGACCCACACGTGTGGACCAGTATCCATTAAATGGGCTGGTTTCGTATTACTGTTATTATCTAATTAAGAATCTGGACTTGAGGAAGGCCACGTGTGAGAATATTTTGCATGAAAGTCACCGCCGCTTGCTCTCGTTGGGACATGTAAGGTTGGTTTTTGCCGCATCAAGATTTTGGTAGAAGGGTATAGAGAGCTCCCTTCTCTTTTTATCTGAATCTACCGAACAGAGATATTCTTCCTCCAGTGTCGTCTTCTGCTTCCTATAAGTATAAAAATAGCAAGGCCCCTTGGTTCATTCACATCACAAGACAAGTACAATAAAAATTTATTATACATTAGTACACACACACACAGAAACAGAAGCAAACGCAGCAAATTAAGCTACGTACATAGTGAAACACACACACATACACTCAGCGACATGGCTTTGAGTCTTTTTGATAGTGGCCGGAGGAGCAACGTATTCGATCCGTTTTCACTGGACATATGGGATCCCTTTGAAGGGTTCTCATCGTCAGTCGCTAATATTCCGTCCTCAGCAAGGGAAACATCAGCCTTAGCCAACACAAGAATTGACTGGAAAGAGACCCCAGAAGCTCATGTGTTTAAGGCTGATCTTCCGGGGCTGAAGAAGGAAGAGGTGAAGGTGGAGGTTGAAGATGGAAGGGTTCTGCAGATAAGCGGAGAGAGGAGCAGAGAGCAGGAGGAGAAGAACGACAAGTGGCACCGTGTTGAGAGGAGCAGTGGAAAGTTCATGAGGAGGTTCGGGTTGCCTGAGAATGCCAAGATGGATCAGATCAGAGCTAGCATGGAGAATGGTGTGCTTACTGTCACTGTCCCTAAAGAGGATGTTAAGAAGCCTGAGGTTAAGGCTATTGACATTTCTGGCTGAGGTTGAGCCCGAGGCCGAGAAACAAGTTGTCATACAAAATGATATGTCATCTACATATACATCCATGCACATGGCTTTAACTAAATCAAGTAGGGTTTTTTGGCCTTGTGATCAGTTTTCTCTTCTGTCTGAATAATAATAGTAAATAATATTGTAGTGTAGTGTTGTCTACTTGTCTTGTCTTGTTTTTGTGTTTCTGGTTGTACTTTTGTGATGTGATCTCATGTGTATTATACATGAAGTTATAAAATGTTTGTTGTAAATTAAGCTTATAGAAATAATGTAATTACTGGCTTTATTTGTTTCTGTTTAATGTGGCTTAATTGCGCAAGTTAATAATATAATAATACGTATACGTGTGGTTGTGATGTTGAGCAAAGCAGAGATGCAGTACAGTGGAAACAGAGCAGACATTGAATTTTGAACAGGGGAGAAGATACGGATGCTAGACAGAACATAAATTAGGTTCAATTTGGTTTATTATGTGAATGTGATACTGCTTTGATTGCAGCAATCTAAAATCACTTAAGCTAACCGTATATGCCTACGTTTTAAATGTATGGTGAAGCTAATGAGCCTACGTTATCTTTATGGTATTAAAATTTTATAGCTTCCAGTGCGAGATGATTTAAGGGGATCGAGTTAAAAACTGAAAGAAACCGACGAGTTACTAAATGGACTCAAGTTACCCTTATTAGTCGTAACGTAAATGCGTATCTTCAAAAATTTGTGTTAAATATTTGTTCCCCTGCACTTGTTCAGCAAACTGTGGAGGCGCTACGGTAGAAAATATTCACTCTGCAGGTAAATCATGGCCAAATATTTGCCAATATTAGCCATCACCTTCACATTTCTGGGCATTCTCCAGTGCTATGCTAGCGACGACGACTCGAGAAAGGCAAGAACGAACGGATGTTGCAATATTCATAATTATCATTATAAGTTGGCGATATTGAATGTCCTTTTATCGATTGATGATATGCTGTGATTTGATCACTTATCGTCTTGTCTCGATTATATATGCAGGTATATATAGTGTTGCTGGACCCTTCTTTAGAATCCACAAAGGATGTTGCTCTTGAATTTCTTTCCAAGGTCGTCGAGGGCAGGTGATGTTTTCATAGATGGGAGATCTCATTGACTGTTTTAAATATAGCATTAAATTTTTTGAGTGAACTTTTTTCTGATTCTGACGAAAATTTTGTTCTTTTTTATTTCCCTCCTAATTTTAGGACACCTGCAGAATCTCTTGTTTACGTTTACAAGAACGTGGTCACGGGGTTTGCAGCTAGACTAACCGTGAAGGAGGCAGAAAAACTAGCAAGTATGTATAAGATTAAATTATTAATGTCACACTCACACATGCTTAATTCTATCAAAATTTTCATCTTATAGCTAATATGCATATTATTAATTCCCAGTCACTCTTTTTTGGAGCTAATTGAGCATATATACTCTAATGATGTTGACATGCATACAGGATTGCAAGGCGTACTGTCTGTTATCCCGGAACAAAATTATCAGATTGGGAATCCAACTGCATACGGATTAGAATTATCAGAAAAATCAGCAGGTGAAATATCACCCATCTCCAGCTGAGGCCTGAATGCTGAGATCCGGAGCCCCAGAGCAAATTGTTGATCAAATAAATAAATATACATGGGACAAGCTACCTGCCCTATAAATGAACCAGGAGCTAGTATACTATGAGTTACTATGTAATTGTGATCCAACCAAAAGATTATCAAATTATTGATTTACTCAATCAAGATTAAATATGAATTGTGTCATAAATCTTGATAGAATTACTAAGTTCTTTAAGTATACTACATCTATACTTCATATTATCTTCATAAATTAATAAATCACTAATTCATATAAATTTATTACTAAATTAATAGATTTTTCGTGATCTTAAGACTATTAGTTTATCGAGGTTCTACGTATGAAACTAATGAAAAATTACCATACATATGTGTCAAAAAGAAAAAAAGAAAAAAAAAAGTAACCACCCAAATATAATTTTGTCAAAAACGGCACGAATACTTTCCTTTCATTTGATGTCTAAATATAAAAAATCTTGATGCCGTTCCAATCTCTAATCAAAATGGCTATTTTGAGTTATTTTTCCAAAAAGGAAAAACCGATGAAATGTAGTTAATTAAATTCCTTATAATATAAACAGTCAAACGAAAAAAGGGAAGCGTCGAGCTGTACATTCCAAGTTTTGCATTTACCATTTGCTTTTTTACAGCCCATCACAGCTATTCTTTCAAAAAAGGAACCGCCATAACATTCAAGCACAAAAGGAAAAAAAAGAAAAAAGAAAAAAGGGGGGGGTTAAAATTAAAATATTCTTTTTTACCCTGATTTAATTTAGTTGATATCAAAATCCCATTGATTAATCTAATCAATTTCAACTTTGCGGAGATGTGTTGTATAAGCCCCGTCTGTTCTTGCTGCATGTGTTTGTTCTCCTTGGTAATTCTTTTTGGATGTGTCTTCGGCTTCGGAATATACAAGGATGGATTTCTAATGCTTCACAATAAACTCAAATATGAATCTACGGCTCATCCCTCCCTTTCTGCAAGGCCGTTCTTGGGATTCCCTCCTCCGCCCGGTTCTTTTTAAGAATTATTATTATTATTATTATTATTATTACTACTACTACTGTTATTTAAATTTTTTCAGTAATTTTTTTGCCCTTTTGTTTGAGTCTTTTTATATGTTATATATTAAAATTATAGTGATTCGAACATGTCGCAGTTACTGCGTCAACCTTCTCTATCCAATAGTCTGAGCTTTTTGCTCAAGCATATATATATAGATTGATTTTATTATGATTTAATATGTAGATTGATTTTATTATGATTTAATGTAATTATATGAGGATCGAGGTTTGATTATCTCAACCCCATTTGTGCCATTTTATGTACTCAAAATAAATTTAACCCAAAAAAAAAAAATTCAACTTTGCAGCATATGGTGTATTATTTCTTTTCAGATATGATTATGTTGTTTACTTTTCGGTTTTTCTTTTCTTTTAATAATGCCAATATTAATTAGTTAGCATGTAACTTAAGGGGCGTTCGGCACTGTTTTTCATGGGCCATTCTCATTTTCTTTTTACAAATTCAAGCGAAGCATTCGGTAATCCTTCTTGTAAAACGTAATTGTAAAACACAGAATCTGATTTACCCTTGACAGTTGTAAATTATAAAACAACTTATACATGTTTTACTTGTTTTATAAAATAAATTGTAAAATAAAATATAATAGTAAACACGGCTAATAAAAAATAACAGATATTCTTCATCTTTAAGACTTTGACACCTCGTCTATCTCTCTAACCTTATCGGATTTTTTATTTAAATATGCTTCATTTGTCCTTAAATACCAAATCTATACTCCATTACATACATATATCTCGTGAAAGTGTAAAAAATCAAAAATAATCTAAAAAAACTATCTATTTACGTTTACTTCTTCTTTCACGACTTCTACATAACAACACAACCAAAGTCGAGTATACTCGACTTTTTACCTAACTTAATTAAAAAGAAAATTTTCATTTCAATTTAAGTCGAGTATTCTCAACCAATTACTGAACTTCAATGAAAAGTCAAGAATTTTTGTTAAATAAATATTGGGTAAGGTTAAATTAAAGTCGGGTATTCTCGACTCTTTACTCGGCTTACTTGAAAAAATCGAGAATTTTTCAGATAATTTTTTATTTCAATTGACGTCGAGTATTCTCGACTATTTACCCGACTAACATGAAAAAGTCGAGAATTTATGCTGAATTACTAATTGTGTATGGTTTGGTTAAAGTCAAGTATTCTCGACTATTTACCCGACTTCGAGGAGTTGGGTTTAATTTTATGAGGATTTAGTTGTGGTTATTTTTATACTTTCTCTAGTTTTTTTAGAGTATATATATGTAAAATTTAAGAGTGTTATAATTTTAAGTATATATTGAATATTTTGAAGGAAATGGGGTACATCCCACACAATTCTCCCAACCTTATCTCTTAACTCTCATCTCCCTCCATGATTTATGAACTGCATCTCGCTCGTCCTTTCTTCTTCCTCTGTTTTTTCTATTTCTCCTTCATAGTTCTTTTCTTTATTTGTTGGATTATTTTATTTAGTTTTACTTGATAAAATCACCAAAGATCTATAGAGATTTACACTGAACTTTGCAGATCTGGGTATTTGGTTCTTAATTGTAAGCAAGCATGTAATCTTTTTTTTTTTTTTTCCAGAAACGCTATATTTAATCATTTTAATTTGATCAAATGTTAAAATGTTGAAAGAATTCAATAGATTTTTTCTTTTTTGATAAAAAGGAGAATTAGATTTAATATTTATAAAATTCTTTTATCTTTTTCCTCCTTTTAAATCATTTTCGAATCAAGTATATAAGGTAGAAAGATCGACTGAACAGTGAGCATGTTAACAGAAAATAATTATTTAAAAAAGTTAAAATTGCTTATTGTTATTGTTGTTGTTGTAAGTTGGTATATTGAAAAATAAATTAGTTTTTTATATGAATTTTAAACACAAATTTAATTTAACTTGAATGTGGTAAAAATTGTTAGTAGATACCAAACGTGTATTATTAATTTCGTTTTCTAAATATTATTAATTTCGCTTTTAATGAGGTGGGGCATTGGGTAGGCCTAGAGATGGCCAACGGGCCGTGTGCCGGCCCAGGCCTATCAAAGGAAGCCCACACGTGCTCGTACTCGTGTTGTGCTGTGCTCATTATTCATTTCTTGCCGTGTCATACCGTGCCAATCCGGCACACGTGCCATGCCTACACGTGTTTGTACTCGTGCCCACTCGTGCTGTACCCACACATGCCGTGCCGTGAAAAAATAGCCCACTAAGTTTTTTTTTTTTAAAAAAAAGCGCATGCTAAGTTGTTGTCTTATTTTTTCAAGCTTATATATATTTTTTGAATTCATGTGCCTTTATTTAAATTTAATAGAATAAAAAATTAAAAACTCAAGTCCATAATCAATAATAATAAATTAATAATAATAAGAAAATGTAATATTAGTTGCTAAGTTTGACCCTATGGTATTAGAATTCTTTTTTAGCACTTAATAATAACAATAATAATAATCTTTTTTAAGGGTTAACTTAATTATTAACTTGGAATTACGTAAAGTCATGTATCATAGTTTATAACAATATTAATACATATTTATAAAATCATGATATTTATAATTTTATTTATTAAAATATGATATTAATTATTTATTTAATAAATTATAAACATAAATCAATTACAATTTTTTTGAAACTAAGAATTAAATAAATTTAAAAAACTTGAGCCAATAAAATATATTAAAAAATTTAATTTCAAGTTATTTATAAAATCATAAAATTTTAAGTTTACTTTCATTAAAAAATAAAAAGTGCTTATTGCGTGCTTTTTCGCGTGCCGTGCTTTGGCCCATCTCTAATTGTGCCGTGCTTTTAAAGCTAGCGTGCCTAAAATCTAAGTCTGACACGGCCCATATATGTGTCGTGCCGTGCCGTGTGCTCTACCAAGACGTGCTCGTGTCGTGCCGTGTCTCGTGCCGTTCGGCCCATTGGCCACCTCTAGGTAGGCCTCCCAACCCCTTTGCCATCCTTGCTCATAATCAACTTTCTCAACTCTGAATACAATCCATAGTCACCTCTTGTGAAACACTTGCTCATTGATAGTGTACAGGTTAAATGTTTTAAGACTCATCAGTCGTTTTTAATAGACTATTTAGTATAAATTATATGTTTAGAACTTAATAATAATTTAAAAAGAAAAATACCACAACAACACGTTCAATTGATTCCCTTTCATCCAATTCTACTCGTGTTTTTTTATTTAATCCACATATTAAACTGATTGTATTAACCTTAATTTAAACGGTTTAGTGCAGCGTATTCATTTGTGAGTTTAAAATAAAAATACTTATAGACATTTTTATTTAAGAACAGTGAATCATAACCTTGTATTCCTCAGCAGAAAATCGGGTCAATGTGAAATCCAAATTTTATTATTAAAAAAAAACTCCTTGTGATGAACATTATACTAACAAACAACACTTCTCTTCAAAAAAAAAAAAAAAACAACACTTTGCATTGTAAATATTTTAGACGTGTCATTTATCAAATTTTTAGACGTGACATTTGTCAATTTCTGAGATGATAAGCGTTAAGCTGTTCATAGCCTCTGACGCCTAGCCCCACTGCCTCAATTATTGGTGTTTAGAAAAGGAAATGGTCCCCGCCTGTACAGACTATTTTATATTTTCTCGGTTGAACCCCCCAGAAATATTTCTAGAAGCCGAAGCCGTGACAATTCAAGACTCAAAGAGCCGACAAGGGCAACATGACAATCACAAAAGGCTCGTCGCCGGTCCTATCAAGATGACAAACAAACTAGCCAGTACGCAATAAATAAAAATAAAACAGAGATCCCCCCCAAGCAGTCAAAGTCTGAGTCAGAGATGGAGAAGCAGGATCATGTTCATGTTGCGATACTCCCGCTTCCAGCCGTAGGCCATGTCAACTCCATGCTGAACCTTGCAGAGCTGCTCGGCCACGCCGGCATCAAGATTACGTTTCTCAACACCGAACATTATTACGATCGCGTCATCCGTCACAGCAGTGATGCCTTTTCGCGTTACATGCAAATTCCGGGATTTCAATTCAAGACCTTAACAGATGGACTTCCGAGGGATCATCCTCGAACTCCAGATAAATTCCCTGAGCTTGTTGATTCATTGAACTGCGCCACTCCACCCCTTTTGAAAGAGATGGTCAGTGATTCTAAGTCGCCGGTGAACTGTATTATCACAGATGGGTATATGAGCCGTGCAATTGACGCTGCCAGAGAAGTTGGAGTTTCCATTATTTATTTTCGCACTATTAGTGCTTGTGCATTTTGGTCATTCCATTGCATCCCTGATATCATTGATGCAGGCGAGCTTCCGATCAAAGGTACTTACATAAATACATAAACCTATTACCTACCTTTCTTGCACGCTCTGCATTAGCTTATAAACAGAGGAAAACACTATAGTAGTAGTTTTTTGGCTTTTTGTAATCCCTTTTTTTGCTTTGGATTTCCGCCACTTAATTAATTAATTATATATCCCATTTCCATCTTATAACAGCCCCAAGAGTTCTAATTCATTTGACTTATTAACTTGACATACAATTCCACTTATTAGCCAATGAAGTTGTTCGGTTCGTCAGCCTTTGCACTAAAAGTCAGCATATTAACATTAAAAGTTGTCAATAGTTAATTTCACCAAATTTCTAGTTTTCTTTTTTCCTTTAAACTCATTGAGAGACATGTCTCTAATGTTTGAGAAAATTTGTACATCCAAATTACTATGTCAACCGTACAACTAGTCAAAATATATTACCATGTTTGTGTTTGTGTTCAAAGTTAAATTATATTCTATAGCTGGAGAGCATAATGAATGTTCTCTGATATTCCAGCATAATTCCACTGATGTTCAGCACCTATTTATACACTAAGAATATCGTTCTATTATAACTCATGCAATTTCATGATCAGTTGCTGAGATTTTCTGTCTAGTGGGACAGTAAGAAGGATAGGTAGTTATTTTTACTATTGTCTTCTTCCTTAAATTGATCTTCACCATTGACTTCTTTATGCTGTAAATCGAACAGAACATATTTATGGAAGCTTTCACTTGAATCAGTGATCTTTGATGAATGAGCACGAGTTCAAATGGCAGCTTTCCTGCCAAGACTGACTCTTGGAGGCATTTTATCAAACAGTTTAATGTTTCCATCAAACACCTTATTTTAACTTATTATTAACTATCAGACAAGTTTGTGGTTACAGTGTGTAAAACTGCACTCGCCACATTATCATTTGTTGATTATATTGTTTTGATGTACAAAAGATTTTCTCTTATTTTACTTTTCTTTTTCTTTCTAAGCTTCAATTCTGTTTATTCAAATTTCATTTATAGGAACTGAAGACATGGATCGCCTGATAACCACTGTACCTGGAATGGAAGGTTTTCTCAGGTGCCGTGATCTTCCGAGCTTCTGTCGAGTTAACGACCCAATGGATCCGCACCTCCTACTCTTTGCACGCGAGACCCGATTATCTGCTCATGCAGACGGTCTCATATTGAACACATTTGAAGATCTGGAAGGACCCATCTTGTCCCAAATCCGCAACCACTCATGCCCGAATATCTACAGCATTGGACCTCTTAATGCTCATCTCAAAGTAAGAATCCCAGAAAAAACATATTCCTCAAGCAGTTTGTGGAAAATTGACAGAAGCTGCATGGCATGGCTTGACAAGCAACCCAAGCAATCTGTTATCTATGTCAGCTTTGGTAGCATTGCAGTAATGTCAAGAGATCAACTAATAGAGTTTTATTACGGCCTTGTTCATAGCAAGAAAAATTTCTTATGGGTCATCAGGCCTGACTTGATTTCAGGAAAAGATGGTGAGAATCAAATTCCTGAGGAGCTTCTGGAGGCAACCAAGGAAAGAGGATGCATTGCGGGATGGGTTCCACAGGAAGAAGTTTTAGCCCACAGCGCGGTTGGTGGATTTTTGACCCACTGTGGCTGGAACTCGACCCTGGAGAGTATCGTGGCTGGAATGCCTATGATTTGTTGGCCATCTTTTGCTGATCAGCAGATCAATAGTAGGTTTGTTGGTGAAGTGTGGAAGCTGGGGTTAGATATAAAGGATTTGTGTGATAGAAATATTGTTGAGAAGACGGTGAATGATCTAATGGTGGAGAGGAAGGAAGAGTTCATGGAATCAGCTGATCGGATGGCTAATTTGGCTAAAAAAAGTGTTAATAAAGGCGGATCCTCATATTGCAATTTGGACCGTCTGGTAAATGATATAAAAATGATGAGCTCACAACCACAAAATTGCTGAAAGCTTGGTGCAAGATGCCACTACATGCTTGACTTCCAAGTAATTTCAAGTTTGGAAGTGTTTGCCAATGAAATAAATTAAATCACGCCAAAGGACTAGTACTTATTTTTATTTTACTTTCTTCTGTTGTCTTTGAATTATCCTCTGTTAGTCTGTTTTATGTTGTTTATATAAGCTATCGCAAGGCTCTTTTACTCTGAGCTTATCCGAGCTACCCTATGATGTTTGTAAGAGCTATATATGAGTTCAAAAGAAGAGACCACACAGATAGAAATAATGACTATTTAACAAAATGCCAAGCGCAGCCATTCCCAATAGATAATCTAGTAGTAGCGTACTAGCAGTCATCAAGACAAATGTACATATAACATTAATTTTTATTGATAAGAATCTCTAAACTTTAAAATTCATTTAATCTAGCAGTAACATCTTGCACTAACCTTAGCTATATGTTTTCATGCTAGGGAGCTCATCATCTTAATATCATCAATCAGACGGTCCAAATTACAATAAGATGGTCCACCTTCATTAGCAGTGGTTCTAGCCATTGTAGCCATCCGATCAGCTGCTCTCATAAACTCCTCCTTCCTCTCCACCATGAGATCATTCACCATTTTCTCAACAACATTTCTATCGCACACATCCTTCATATCCAATCCAAGATTCCACACTTCACTCACAAACCTACTATTGATCTGTTGATCAGCAAAGTAAGGCCAGCAAATCATTGGCACCCCGGCTACTATACTCTCCAATGTTGAGTTCCAGCCGCTGTGTGTCAAGAATCCAGCCACAGCCTGGTGAGCCAGTACCTCCTCCTGTGGAACCCAACTAACCAAATGACCTCTCTCCTTCGTGCCCTCCACAAGCTCTGCCGGGGCGTCACCTTCGCCAATCACAGAATCTGGCCTAATGACCCACAAGAACCGCTGCTTACTGTCTACAAGACCGTGCCAAAACTCAATCAGCTGTTCCCTTTTCAACAGTGTAATGCTACCAAAGCTTACGTACAGTACAGACCGCACAGGCTGTTTACCAAGCCATTCAATGCAACTTCTGTCCACTTCCCAGAGACTGTTTAGAGACTTTTGGGATGACGATGAGATCACGTTTGAGGCGAGTCTTGTCTTGAGCTGCAAGTGAAGAGGTCCTATTGTGTACACTTTGGGGCATTTGGTGCGTATATGTGACAGAATTGGTTCTTCTAGGTCTTCAAACGTGTTGAGTATCAAAGCATGGGTTCGAGGGGACTGTTGGGTCACGTTCTTAAGAACTTGCAAATCTCGGTCGGTTACGTCACTCACTCGGCAAAAGCTGGGGAGATCTCGGAATCTCAGAAAAGTTTCCATGCCTGGAACTTTTGTTATCAGACGATCCATGTCTTCATCGTAGGCTTCAATTTTAAATAATAACCCACTTAGTTAAGTTTTGTTCTCACGTAAAAATTTAAGAGGAAAAAATAAAAAGTGTTTTGTGTATACCTTTCATAGGAAGCTCGCCTGCTTGGATCATTTCAGGGATAGAGAAATATGCCCAGAAGCTACAAGCACTTATAGCACGAAAATGGATTACAGGGATTTCAAGTTCAGTAGCAACGTCTACCACAAATTCCATACATGCATCTCCAATGATGCAGCTCACTGGCGGGCTAGTGTCAATCAGCATCTGTTTGAGAAGTGGCCTGGTATTCAAACTCAAAGAATCGAATATCTCCATCAATCGGTCACCTGCTCGTGGGTGATCCGCTGGAAGACCATCTGAGATGGTCTTAAATTGGAATTCAGAATACTGCAGAAAACGGTCATGGATATCCGTGTACCGGATGAGGCGTTCGTGGTTGTGCTTGGAGTTTAGGAAGGTCACTTTTAGGCCAGCTAAGCCAAAAATCTCGGCAAGCTTGAGCATGGAATTCACATGGCTTTGGCATGGGAGAGGAAAGATCAGGATATGAGGAGATTTAGGCTTTTCTTCCATTCTTGTTATCTTGAACTCTAGTTATCTAGTTTTGCTGTGGAAGATTTTTGTAGTAGTATGTTTTGTCATGATTCACAAACTTCCGGTAAAAGAATCTTTGAGGCCACACTCAAAACTGACAAAATAACCGGTTATAAGTTTTTTTTTTTTAATTCTCTCTCTCTTTTTTTTTTTTGAAAAGTTTAATTCTCTCTCTTATTTTGGAAGGTATCTGCTTGTTTGCTGATGGCTTTTTTTTTTTAAAAAAAAAAAATTAGTTCTGATTTTCTTAGTGACTCACACGTCACAGATGTTATTTACAAGTTTTCTCTATTCGTCATTATAAACCATCCTAGGCCCGCGGGCTTAGACTAGGCCCTCGCACATGAGGACCTGGACAAGGGTCCAAACTCGGGTCAAGCTTAGATCTACTATTTAAAAAAAATAAATTTATAAATTAGAATTGTATTATTAAAATTGAAAAGTAATTTAAAAATAAAAAAGAAAACTTAAATTCTTAACTTATAAATTAATAATGATTCAAAAGAGCTAAAATTATAATACTAAAGTCTCTCTTTTGTAATAATTAATTAATAGAGTATTTAAATTAGAGAATCCAGTATTAAAAAAAATTAAAGTTATGAGCTTTTATTTGCTTTATTTATTATTTTACTTTGAAATATTCATTTTTTTTAATTTATCTATGATTATAATAACTTGTTGATCATTAATTTATTTCAAATTTAAAAAATAAATAAAAGCTCAAGTCCGGCTCCGAGCCCAAATCAAGCCCGCAATGGGCCTAGTCCAGGCCCTCACATTAAACTTTAAGTGGGCTTGGGCCTAGGTTTGAAAAAACCTGACCCAACCCCACTGTTTGCTATCCGTACCAACAAGCTTTTGTAAAGAGCACATTGTTGCAGTGCAGCCAACAATTATAAGGAAACAAAATCAAATTCAATTTGATTTTGCAGCCGGAAAGATAGAATGGACAAAGGGGATGAAGCAAAAATGTTTAAAAAATAATAATAATTAAAAATTATATTTTTAATTATTTTATTATTTGTATAGTAACTCATTTCTCCTATAAATAGCTAAGGATTTCATTCATCTCAAATTTTGAGAGCTTAAGAGAAATTGCAAGTGAAACAATTCTAGAGTTCTGAGAATGTGAGCAATTGGAGAGTGTGTGTGAGCAATTGGAGAGTGTGTGTGAGAGAGTGCTTTAGGTGTATTTGAGTTTTGGAAAGTGAGGTTTTTATTACTCAAATATTATACTCTACTCATTGTTAGTTTAATAATAATACTCTCTTGTTCCCGTAGACGAAGACACTTTGTCGAATCGCGTTAAATTTTATATCATTTATCTTTCTGTGATTATTTGGTACGCTTGATTCTGCATCTGCACTCAACACACATATTCAATACAATTATTTATTATAATCATACATCGCAAATCTTTTAGCTATTCTCCGATTTTGAGCTCATCATCCTTATATCATTTATAAGATGGTCCAAATTGCAATACGAGGATCCACCTTCATTAACACTTTTTATAGCCAAATTAGCCATCCGATCAGCGGATTTCATAAATGCCGCCCGCCTCTCCACTAACAGTTCATTCACCATCTTCTCAACTATCTTTCTATCACACAAATCCTTCATATCTAACCCCAGCTTCCACACTTCATCCACAAACCTACTATTGATCTGCTGATCAGCAAATGATGGCCAGCAAATCATAGGCATTCTAGCCACAATACTCTCCAGAGTTGAGTTCCAGCCGCAATGAGTCAAAAATCCGCCAACAGCCTTGTGGCCTAAAACTTCTTCCTGCGGAACCCAGCCTGCAATGTATCCTCTCTCCTTAGTTGCCTTGTCAAGCTCCTTCGGAATCTGATTCTCACCATCTTTCCCAGAAATCAAGTCAGGCCTGATGACCCACAGGAATCTTTTGTGGCTGTTGACAAGACCATACCAAAACTCAATTAGTTGATCTCTTTGCATCACCGCAACGCTGCCGAAGCTTACGAAAATTACAGATTTGGAAGGTTGATTGTCAAGCCAAGCTATGCAACTTCTATCCACTTCCCATAAACTGTTTGAGGAATGTGTGTTTTCGGGGATTCTTGCTTTGAGATGCGCATTAAGAGGTCCAATGGTGTAAATTTTAGGGCAGTGAGCACGGATTTGGGACAGCACGGGCCCTTCCAGGTCTTCAAATGTGTTCAATACGAGTCCGTCTGCTCGAACAGATGATCGGGTCTCGCTCACAACGAGTTGGAGGTTCATGTCCATTGGGTCCTCGGCTCGGCAGAAGCTTGGAAGGTCGCGGCACCGGAGAAACTTTTCCATGCCAGGCACATGTTTTATTAGGCGATCCATGTCTTCATTTCCTTCACATGAAAATTGAATCAAAGGAATTCGATCTTAGAAAGAAATAAGAAGAATTGGAAAATTAATAGGATCCAAATGTAAATTTTATCAAGAAAGTAAGTTAAAGTGAGACTACTGATAAATGTGGAGTTTTATTTGGGAAGCAACTGCAGTTTAACAAATTCACTTAGTTATTAAATGTGGCATTATTTTTTGGTTATGTAAGTCAGACTGAATTTGGACACTACGGAGGAGGATTATTACAGGGGGGAAACGAAGTATGTAGAGTTGGTTTTGTGATGTAAAATCCCAAGTGAGAAATCAAATTGAATATAATAAAAACTAAAGTTGTTACTTGCTTGTTTTCCTCTGTTTTCACGTATTTTCTCCCATTTTTTGAGCTTAGGCGTACGCATTTCCAATGTGTCCACCATTTATATATATGTATGTATTATTTTTAATTGAATTATTGTGTGCACTGTTTAGGACTAAAACAAAAGTCCACAAAAGGGCACCAAAAAAAAAAAAAAAAATCAAAAGATACGAATATATTGTAAATTGTTACCGCAAAAAAAAAAAAAAAAAAAAAACAGAGACAAAGTACCTTTGATAGGGAGCTCGCCGGCGTCGATGATTTCAGGGATGCAAAAATAAGCCCAAAAGGCACAAGCGCTGACGGTACGAAAATAGATAATGGGAATTCCAACTTGTTTTGCAACATCGATAGCAAAGCTCATAAGTCCATCTGAGATTATACAGTGCACCGGCGACTTAGCATCAGTGAGCATATCTTTCAAAAGAGGGGGAGTTACTGATGCCAATGAATTCAACAACTCGTGGAAATTATCTACCGTTTGCGGATGGTCCTTTGGAAGGCCATCTGTTATGGTCTTGAATTGAAATCCTGGAAGATTCATGTAACGTGAAAAAACATCACTGCTGTGACGGACGAGGCGCTCGTGGTAATGCTCGGAATTGAGAAAGGTAATTTTGATACCGGCATGGCTGAGCAGCTCGGCCAGCTTCAGCATGGAGTTGACATGGCCTAGTGCTGGGAGAGGCCATATCAGAACATGAGGAGGATAGCATGCATATTTTGGACCTGGCCGTGGCACCTGCTCCATCTATCAAATCGAAAGCTCCTTTTGAGTTTTGGTATTACCTTGTTAACTGACTTGCCAGCGCCTGCGTCAAGCTTAATATTGAGTGGTGCTGCCGACGAGTCCTCAACCAAATCCAAATCACTATGCTATAATTACAATTTTATCCCTATATAAAATGGCAAAACACAAATGACAAATTTAAAGAAGTCACGTCTCTGTGTTAATAAAAACTCCCTGTTAATCTTTCATCTCATGGTGCGGGGACCCCATGGGCATGGGGGGGACAATTGTTTAAATCGCCGAGTCGACTCACTCCACACCATGCTGTACAGGAATGTCCTCAGTCCTTAAAAATAAAACTAATCATCAGCAAAACAACTAGAAATGGTAAAATCTTGAAGTTAGCGGGTAAGCAAACTCTAACCCATTAAAATTGAGTAAAATCCAATGTTTTAAAGATTCTGCCAAAAATTATGTGGTAAACGGTTGCAGCCTTGCTGTTGATTATAAACATTTTCACAATTAACCTTAAGGATCGTTAGCAAATTACTTTTATGGTGCATTTACTTCTTTGAAATCAAAATATGAGAAATAAAAATTAAAATAATTTATTTAATTGAGCTGTAAGTATTGAAATCAGCATAAGTTATATTTTCATTGGTGTGTTTATTTTGATTTTTTAATGATAATAGATTATAAAAAGTTATTAAAATATCCTTCCTTGCAATTATACAATTATTCTAACAGAATAAATAGTAAATAATTTTATTATAAATATTACTATCATTATTATTATTGCAATTATTATTATAATAATATAATGAAATAATGATAATTATTATTACAATAGTTATATTTTTAACAATAATAATCTTAATATTTTATTTATTATAATAATTATAGTTAATAATATTAACAATAATAATTATTATTATAATCATAATAAAATAATTTTTTAATAACTATTACAATGGTTATTATTGTTGTTGTTATTATTTAAATGTGGTAAAAAAAAATCAATTTTGTTAAGAGTAAAAAAGTCAATTCATTCATCATTCCTGATTTTCATTCTTACCTCCCATGAAAATAAATTCTCATTGTCTCACTCCTAAATTTTTGGACTCCACCAAAAATTAATTCTTATTCTTTTATGTTTTTAACAAGTAATCCTTATCAATTCTAATACAAGAAGTAAACATATCATTAATCTATTCTATGTTTTCAAAAAAGTGGAGTATGATGTTTTAGTACACATTTACATGTTTATTTATGGATGAATATTTCAATTAGATTAAACGTTTTAATAATTTATAGAATAAGATATAGAAAACACATATAAAAGAAGATTTAGAAATCACAATTAATTAATCAGAGACACTCTCTCACAATTGTGAGGTTAATGGTTTGAATCTCCAAAAAAATATTGTAGATGTTTAATTTTTTTAAAAAATTTGAGTGAAAGTAGTCTTCTCTCTTTCGAAATACGAGCGGAGTTAACCTTACTCAAATATTAAGGAGAGTCAAAATTTGAGTAGTGCGTTAAAATTTAGGCAGTACTGTATAAGATTTAACGTAAATTAGTTCTAGTAATTATTTAATTATAAATATCAGTTATAGTCTCATATAATATGAGTTATAATATGAGCAATTGTCTCATTTAATTTTAAAAAATTACAAATAATTTCTTGAAAAGAAATTATACTACTTTTTAAGTGGAATAGTTGGGAATTTCAAGTAATTGGTCAAGGAGCTAAAGTAGTTAAAATGGTGATAAATCTTGATAGTAAAATTAGGCCTATGGCAAGTCCATCTATTCTCAATCGTTAATCATGGACTGTCACTCCGATTCCTCATAAAAAGTTTCTATATATAAGAGTTCTTTTTCTAAGGGGCATCCTCATTTTTTTTTTTTTTTTATGCAGATACATTTTTACACTATGGGATTTAAGAGAGTTAATTTGTTTATTGGATTTTTATTATATCAAAATCATATAATTCAATAAATGAATATAAAAGAAAATCACAAAGTTTATGACATGATTCGTCTGGAATTTAGAGACGGAGTACGTTGAGACAAGTCTCGTCAAATTGGTTACGTAAACAATTAGCATCAGTGCTTCAGTTGAATTGATAACAGAAAATTGGACAATTATTCAAAGCTTCCAACAACACAATGGGATCGACTTGAAGCCAGAAAATTGAGCTTTATTTCTTGTGCGATCATCTTTAAGTAAGTTTGGACGATCAATACTTGTTACACCATAGGATTGAAAAAACTAGAATGAAAGTATGTGATCAACCAATCTCTCTAGAGATTGATATGAAGAACCAGCTTCTAATAAGGAAAGTTCCAGTTTCTCCTTCAAGTGCATAATCCTCTCTCTCATTTCCTGGCCTTCAGCTTCAACAGTTACTCTTCTGATTGCTGTTTCGATCTCCCTTCTCTCAAACTTCCTTTCTAAATGCAATCCAACCCTCCAAACATGACTAACATATCTTGCATTCACCAATTGATCACCAAAACAGGGTTGGCAAATCATGGGGACGCCTTCACATATGCTCTCCAATGTTGAGTTCCAACCATTGTGTGTCCAAAACCCTCCAACAGCAGGATGAGCTAAAACCTCTTGTTGGGGAGCCCATTTTACTATATGCCCTCTTCCATCCAGCATTTCCAGGAACCCTTTTGGCAAAGGTTCAAGCCATTCTACTCCAGGGACTAATCCTGGTCGAACCACCCAGAGAAAGGGTACCCTGCTATTCGCTAGCCCCCAAGCTATCTCCAAAAATTCGGTCACATTTACAACAACAATACTTCCAAAACTCACATACATTACAGATTTTGCTGCTTGTTTGTCTAACCAGGAAATGCAACTTTGGTCTTGAGATAGTAAGCTACTTGAAGAAGCTAGACAGTACTTGTGAAATGGGCCTATTGGGAACATTGGGATGGGAAAGTCCTTGTGTAATCTTGTGAGTTCGGTTTGTTCAAGGTCCTCAAAAGAGTTCCATATCAATCCTGAACAAGCCTTTGTCTTACTAACCACCGCTGATATCAGTTGATGAAAATTCCTTGTATCATGTGTTACAATAATCGGAATGTCTTTCACTCTCAGCGGTGGTAACTCTGTCACTGGTTTTTCTAACTGGGAATCTGAGGAAAAAGAAACTGAAAACCATAAATGAAATAAAATAATAAAAGAAAGAAAATCAGTGTGCACTTGTTAATGCTTGTTTGAATCTAAATAATGTAGGGAGAGACATGCAAACCTTGTTCGGCAAGGTAACCCTTTTCCAGTAGAATTTGGAAGGCAGAAAAAGCGAGAAAAGAAGAGATACTACTAGTTCTTAGCACGATCCTCGGAAGCCTTAGGGTATCAGCAACAGTTTGTGCGAAGTGCCAGATAGCGTCTGTGATTAAGCAGGTGACGGGCTCCTCCTGATCACCATTTGAAATCAACTTAGCCAGGCAATCCTGAAATGGCACAACACACTTGTCATTAAGGACTGTAAGAAGAGATATGGCATTCTCGGTGGAGACTTCGCTTTCCCACAGGCTCTCAGAGATGGAATTGAAGCTGAAGTGAGGATAGTTAGAAGGGTTTGGAGAGTTGAAGTTGGTGTGAATTATGGTGATGGAAAAGCCTTTACTATATAGAATGCTTGCAAGCTGAAGCATGGGGTTTATGTGGCCTTGCAAAGGCAGAGGAAAGAGTATCACCCGGCGCCCCTTCTTTTGTTGCACATTGGATTCTTTCTGCCTCTCCATTGAATCTGCCTCTCGCTTGCTCTTCAATGTCCCAACTTTATTTGATGTTAGGTTTATATGCACCTTCAGTTCAAGAGATCAACATGATAAACGTGTTCTACGATAGACAACATATTAAATTGAAGGAGACAGCCAGTACTATCCCGCTAGCATAATACGGTAAGTTCGTGTACAAATTGAACTTCTTCTGAGACCACTTCGTATACAAATTGAACTTCTTCTGAGGCCACAAAAAAAAAAAAACAACCATCTTTGTCACGGTACGGTTGTTTTCTTTTTCAGAACTTAAAGCAGGATGATGAATTATTTGATGGTAGTGATGCAGCCAATGATGTCATAGCTTATAACGAAGATGATGAGTCGATTTCTTAGCGAAAATATATAATTAACAAACCCACATGGGGCCAAAGGGTTTGTTAGAGATTTGCATCAGTGTGTCCCTTGAAGTGACCGCTGAGCAATAGGTATTGCTTGATCGATCTCTTCAACGAGCACCGCAGAGTAAATGGACTAACTGAGGAACCCCAATTAGTAAACAAAATTTTTCAAAAATAAAGAGAGAAACAAGTTATTATATGATAACCTACATACAGTACACGATGTTTTCTAAATTATAGGGAAACTGTTGTTCTTGTAAGCTTCCTTGAGCCAGGGGCAAAGGAAATTTTTTTAACCAATAAGTTATGCTAACGATCGTGAAACTAAGTAGGGTATCTATGGACCAGACAGCTTCAAACAAATATTTGAAATAGTTGTCACCTGCTCTTCAACGAAATATGCTAAAGCATTGTGGTAAATAAAATATGTTTCCAGTGGTTGGTATGACAAAATCAGAGCAAACTCAAGTTCTATTTCTTGGATGATCATCTTTAAGTAAGTTTGGACAATCAATAATTTATACAGGATATTGGAAAAAATTTAGAATGAGAGAATGTAGTCAACCAATCTCTTTAGAGATTGAAGTGAAGAACCTCCTGGTTTTAGACAATGATCCACTTTCTCCTTTTAAGTACATAATCCTTTCTCCC
This sequence comes from Citrus x clementina, assembly GCF_000493195.1. NCBI lineage: Eukaryota > Viridiplantae > Streptophyta > Magnoliopsida > Sapindales > Rutaceae > Citrus > Citrus x clementina. The sequence continues at coordinate 314,954 of NW_006262274.1, forward strand.
ATTTCCCGCCCCTCGGCTTCCATTATTGCTTTTCTGATTGCTCTTTTAGTCTCCCCTATTTCCAGCTGGCCCTCTGAATGCAATCCGACTCTCTATGACAAATCTAACATATCTTGCATTCACCATTTGGTCACTAAAACAAAATAAAACTGTTTGAACACCACTCGGCCAAGCTCCTACAGGCTCTCCTGCTCGCTCCACAATCACGGTTGTTATATGCACCTTGAATCCTTCACTATTGCTTGGAGTTGAAACTTATGTTTTATGACATGATATTAAGAATGAGACAGCCAATATAATCATGCTCCAACTAAAAACACAGAGTTTGTTTATGAGCTGAAGTTCTTAATGAGGCCACAAGACAAAATGTCATTTCCATTGTAGATATAGTTAATTTTTTGGGATCTAAAGCAGGCGGTTTTCATTGATGTCATAACTTGTAAATCAGTATGACGAGTCGATTTCTGAGTGATAATTAACATCCCAACGGGGGACCTTAGTGATTTGCATCAGTGTGTCGCTTTTTCTTTTTGAAAATATCAGTGTCACTTTGAATTATTACAGAAGGCAATTGGCACTGCTTGACCCCAGTAATAGCCACCACAGAGATAGTTAATTGAGGAACCCCACATGATAAACAAGTTTCTCTCTCTTTTTTTTTTTCCCCCCTTCTTTTTTTCCTGGGTGGGGGAGGAGGGAATTGATGAATAAGTTATTATATGATAACCTACACAGTTTTTTAAACTGTAAGGAAAATGTTATTCTTTTAAAATTCCTAAGCCAGGGAAAAAAAGAATTTTGAAATTTAAAGAAAAGTAACCAAGAAATGCCACCTTTGGATTCATATTCAAGCTGCATATACATATAGTATATGTAATAACAAAAGCTTGAAATGGTTATTAATTTTTCTGATAAAATTAGCTCAAAGCTTAAATGTAAGAGTTGATTACTGAGTGTGGAAAGTAAATGTCTCTAATGATAAAATGTGAGTAACCAAGCTGTTTATGGACTCAAATGAAGAACGACCCTGCTTCCAGGAATGATTAGCCTTCTCCTTTAAGCGAAAAATCCTGCTCCTAATCTCCTCTCCTTGTTTCTCCACCATTACTCTTCTGATTGTCTTCTCTATCTCTTCTCTTTTGAGGCCATTCTCCAATTGCAGCCCCACTTTCCAAACATCACTTACATACCTTGCGTTCACTTTTTGGTCAGTGAAACAAGGCATACAAATCATAGGAATGCCTTCGCAAATACTCTCCAATGTCGAATTCCAACCATTGTGAGTCCAAAATGCTCCAACAGCAGGGTGAGCCAGCACCTCTTGTTGAGGTGCCCATTTCACTAAATGTCCCCTTCCATCTACCATTTCCATGAACCCACTTGGCAATGGCTCAAGGCAATCCGAGCCACGGGTTAATCCAGGTCGAACCACCCACAAAAAGGGCAGCTTGCAGTTGGCTAACCCCCAAGCAATCTCCAAAAATTCAGCCTCACTTACTGCTGCAATACTCCCAAAGCTCACATAGATCACTGACTTGGGTGCTTGTTTGTCTAGCCAAGCAATGCAGCTTTGATCTTGTGTCAACAAGCTACTCGGAGAAGCTGGAATGCATACGTGAAATGGGCCTATTGGGAAAATAGGGATTGAAAATTGCTGGCGAAGTGTGGCAAGCGCTGATTCTTCAAGATCTTCAAATGTGTTCCAAATGATTCCCGAGGAGACCTTTGCTCCATCAACCATGCCATTTACTATCTCATAAAGTGTTTCAGGATCCCGAGTGTTGATCACTGGAAGATCTTTAATCTTCAGAGGTGGAAGCTCCACCACTGGCTCTTGTCCTTTAGAATCTGAAACCAAACAACTCAAGCAAGAAAGTGTTACTTCATCAAAATGTTGGCTTAATTAATAGAAGAACCTTGACTTTGCAAAAACACAAACCTTGAATTGGGAAGTAGCCTCTTTCCTTTAGAAGTGGAAATGCGGCGAAAACTACAAAAGATGAAGCACCACCAGTCCTCAACACAATCCTCGGAAGCTTAAGACTGTCAGCAACAGCTTGGGTGAAAGGAAGCATGGCATCTGAGATCAAGCAAGCAATAGGCTCCTCCTCGACATCAGCTAACAACTTAGCCAAGCAATCGCGAAAGGGCACTAAGCATTTGGTGTTAAGCAGTGAAACAAAGGCAACGAGGTCATCTGTTGAGGCTTCGGATTCAGATAAGTTTTCCTGAATGAAATGGAAAGTGAGGTGTGGGTGGCTTGAAGGGTTTGGAGAGTTGAAGCTTGTGTGTATTATTGTAATGGTGAAGCCTTGGGAATGAAGAATGTTTGCTAGTTGTAGCATTGGACTTATGTGGCCTTGTAACGGTAAAGGGAATAGCACCAATCTGCGACCTTTTCTTTGATCCATTTGTGTGCTAGCGTGGTTCTCTGTTAGAGCTTCTTAAATGTAATATTTTGTTGGAGGACTTTCGATTGGCTTCACAAATCTTCACGAAAACCCCCTCGGTTGTTTGTAACTTTGTATGAGAGTTTTTGATGATTTCTCATAATATGGATGACATTCAAATAAAGTACAAGGAGGATCTATCCGAATAATATTAATAATAATAATAATAATAATAATAGGCTAATGTTAAGTTACATAATTTATAATACTCTCGTGTAAATAATAAACGAGCCCACGTCATTACTATAAGTAAGATGTATGTAACAGATTTATAATAAAATAATAAAAAATCTTATCTTGTCCTTGCAGCTATTTATTTTTAAATGACACGTATAATACAATAATTGAAGCGCCATTAATGACGAATGACTTTCAAAATGGGAGCTGAGAGCGACCTTTCACTTCATCGACAGACTGCACGTGTAGCATGTTATGTGTAGTCAATACAAGTTGCAGACTTTGCAGAATTTGCTTTTATCGATGGAGCCGTTTCTGTTTGTGTTTGGTCACTCGCTCTCGCATTTATTTTTTTCTTTTTTCTCAATCAACCCTTTTTCGTGCGTGTGTTAGCCAAATTGTTTCAAGTAAATTCTGTAATTGTGGAACAACTCACAAGATGATTCTGATAGTTACAGGTTCAAGTTTTCAGATGTGGCTCAAATTTCTAAGGGGTGGCCGGTGGGTGCCCAATTGCTCTTTGCTTCTTGGCCCCTCAACTTAGTTCGCAGTAATTGGGCTCCTTGGGCTGTAAGCGTGCGGTGGTCCAATCAATTGGGCAAATCATGGGCACTTTTTAGCTGAATTTAAATGGGCTGTCTCAGAAGCATAGATGGCCACTTCCTCGTAATTTATTGTTAATTGGAAAAAAGATATTCAGATTCCTAATTTTTATTTCCATAAATATAGCTGGCTCTTACTGTTCTATAGCTAGAACCTCACCTGTTTTCTACAATGTCCTAATCTTCAACAATAAATGAAATTCGTGAATAGAAAAAAGTTTTGGTATTTATTTTTGAATTATTAACCTATAATATTTGAACCCTCAAAAATATCAACCAATTTAACTAAAGAATTATTAATCGATTAAAGTAAATCTCAAGAATGATATATTTTTCTCATTTTCATCTAACACGTAACTTCGATTATGAAAGTGAAAATTTGCATGAAGCGGAAAAGGGTCAGGAGGTTTCTAATCATTTCCTTATAGAAGAGAGTGGAAATTTGTATGAAGCGGAAAAGTGTCAGGAGGTTTCTAATCATTTTCTTATAGAAGACATATGGGATCCGTTTCAAGACCTTCCATTCTCCAGCCTCTCACTCTCAGCTCCCCGGTCTGACCTTTCCACTGAAACGGCAGCGCTTGCCAACACTCGCATAGACTGGAGGGAGACCCCGGAAGCTCACATCTTCGAGGCCGATCTTCCAGGGCTGAGGAAAGATGAAGTGAAGGTGGAGATTGAAGAAGGTAACGTCTTGCGAATAAGTGGAGAGAGAAGGAAGGAAGTAGAAGGGAGGAGCGACACGTGGCACCGCGTTGAGAGGTCCAGCGGCCAGTTCCTGAGGAGGTTCAGGCTGCCAGAAAACGCAAGGATTGATCAGGTTAAAGCTAGCTAGCATGGAGTATGGGGTCTTGACTGTGACTGTGCCTAAAGTCATTGCGGACAGACCTGATGTTAGGGCCATTGAAATCTCTGGTTGATTAATTAATTACTCAATAAATTATTAATTAGCACGCTTATTTCTCTTTAATTAATGAATATATGTGTCACGTGTCTCTCTTTCTATATATATATATATATATATATAGACATATATATCATGCAATAAGAGAGTAAATTACATCTTTAGGGATGTTCATTTGATGATGCGATTTGTGTAATGGTGGTACGTAGATGAGTGCGTATGAATGTGAAGTGGTGGTGTGAAATTGTCCGTCCATTAATAATAAAAAGTTGAGAGTTTTCTCGATAGCACATTTGTATTGTGGCACGTAATTAAGTTTAGTGTGTACCCCCTCTTGAGGTAATCTTTACTCTTTGCTATTTATGTTTTATGTTATCACCCTCTTCTCGGTATAGTTAATAAGAAAATGACGAAGAAATGATTAGTCATAATTATAGTACCACACATGCGTTATATTTGTTATATAAAAGGGAATAATTACGTATGTTCAGGCTTCAGATCGTAAATAAAAAGTTTATTGGGTAATTCGTCAATAAAGTCGATGGCTGCATCAAATTAATACTCCTCGTAGTCCATGAATTATTCTCAGCCAAATCTTAAATATTCTCAATAATTATGATGTTATTGTGTTTTTTAAGCAATCGAATGGTATTTTTGTATGTCTCAATCAGAATTCCCAGAAAAAAAAAAAAAATCATTTTTTTGACATAAAAGTTGAGCAAATTCATGAAACAAACACTGATTGATGTTTGTTCCACATAATTGACGGACGGCAGGATATGGGCCTCAAATCAAGATGAATGCGGCCCAAAGCAAAAAGGGAAAGAATCTACAACCATCACTAATGAGGTCACATCTCTTCTTTGTAGAAATTTAAAGCCATAATGTTTGGCGAATTCATCGGCTTTGCCATTTGCTTTTCAACCCAACTTTTTAAAAATTCAAGAGGTTGACTAATTTCTTTATAAGAAAAAAGAGGCTCTCTATTGTTTGCAAGCATTAACTGATTAAGCCAATCAAGCAATCTCGCGCCTATATTTGAGTTAGAATCTCCGAGAATTGAACTAATCTGTACCCACTCTTACACCCCCATTTGACTAATTTACAAGTTAATTCATTAATATAATAATACATGCTCTTCTATTTTCATAAGTTAAAAAGGAGCACAAATAATTGAATGATCTCTTGTAAAAGTGCGAACATGTGCCGATATCATATAAATATTTTTTAAGTAAGGCAATTTTTTAAATTTTTTATTATTATTTTTCCTCAATCATGTTTTATCCTATCATCTATTATGATCATGAACTGTCAATCAAATCATTGCAATTCCATGCCCCCAAATATTTTAAAGAATATCTCCGTCAACAAATTACGAATAGTCCTTTTAATAATCATGTCGTCAAATTAGTTATTCTTAGTAAGGGAGTAACAATTTTTGTTTTATTTCAAAAATAATTATTACTTATATTGAGATATTTAAGAGAAAAAAAAAATAAACATATCATTCGTATTCAAATATTTGTATCTATTAGACTCCGCATTATTGAAAGAAAAAAAAAATGCTTTATACTTAGCAAATAGTCTAAAGAAATGTTGCCTCACACATAATTTGAAGTTTTAAATAGAACTGACAAAATTTGTCACAACTCATTTACTCGACAAAAATGCAACACGAATAAATGGATTTTAGTCATTAAATTTGACACGATTATTAAATGTGTCGGGGTTCGATTCGATGCATGAATTTTCTTGGTGTTATAGGATTCAAGTTCTTGACCTATTTATTCAATGGATGACACGATTATTACATGGTGTTTTCATTTTGTTAAGTTCTATATAGATTTAGAACTTCAATGGTATAAATATGTAACACTTTAGTAGACATGTATATTTTATAACATAATATAATATAGTATAATATAATGTTACATACCCATTATATATTATGTGCATACAATGGGTATGTAATATTTGATGTGAATCTTTAGTTAAATATGTAGATAGTTGGTGAATTATTGGAGAATTCATTTATTTTTTGTATCATGCTAGAATTTTCATATTTTGACATGATTGATAAGTATTTGAGTCGATATAAATTTGATACGACACAAAATTGACACTGTCATAAAAATGTCACTTGGTAACCCATTTTGCCAACTCTGGTTTTTGGTAACACAAAATTATGAGATGATTGCTATTTCTTTCTCTTGTCTTCAGTTTTAGCTGAAGTATAATTTTGTCTGAAATCATTAACAATTATGTGCGTGCCCGAATTCTCTAATCATAGTAATAATTAATCTAGTGATTAAGACTAAAAACTAACTGTTTCATTATTGTTTTGTCATTTAAACCCACAAACAACCCACCCTAATTCCATCTTTATCCCCAGTCTCAGATGAAGCCTATGTGTTAATTAATAATAACTAACATATTAAATAAATAAGACAGAAGAGAAAAACAAACGACAGAGCAAAGCAAAATCGCTTTAGCATTCAACCTTGTATGACAATTGTCTTGGATCTTCAAAAAATATGCTGCGTCATATCTCTCTGTCTCTCTCGTTCTTTTATGAACTTTGCTCTGTTCGTTTAGAACAGATAATTTAGAAAATAGAAGAATTAACATTTTTTTTTTCGAAAAGAAAAAGTTTAAAAACTGATTGAGGAATCTTATTAAAGAAGAGAGAAGACCGTGTAGAGAGAGAGAGAGAGAGAGCATTGGATACCTTCATCTGCCTTTCGGTCAAAGCATATTGGTGCAATTTAAGCATTGTTTTTACCAATCTAAGTACGGTGTAGTGACTAGTGAGGAAATTTGGACTGAACCGTATTGAACTCATCCAGAAAAAGGGATCTTGATCCATCCTTGATCTAAAAATACTTGCTATTTAAAAATGTGTGATTAGTGCTCACTTCCTTTTTTTTTTTTTTGAATACTGTTTATACAGGACTGTAGGTATTACAATTAATATTTACACACAGATTCTACAATTGGGACCTTCATCGTGGCATGTACTCCTCTGAAGCGCTGCCCAAATTCTTCAAACCCTCTCAAATATTCGAGGACTGTCCACTCTACTCACATTTCGTGAGGAATAGACTGGCTCCACTCAATTATGTGATAATTGAGGAAGGATTGTAAATAAGCCCCATAAATACTTTTATGGAGGCTCGAACCCTTGCATTCATTATTCTAAGTGCAAGGACTCTCCCACTGGACCAAAGGCCCATTGGTATTGGTGCTCACTTCCTTAACTTACAAGAGAATGGACTCAAAGTTTGTGGATAACGTGGCATAAAATGGTTAATTTGGTTTTTTTTTTTTATAAAATGATAATTTTTAAATATTGTCTAGATTATTGTACACTTCAATTTAGTTTTATTTTTATTAAAAAAAGACATGTTAATAGAAATTATCTTTTAAAAAAAAACTAAAATTATAATATTAAAAATTTATTATTTCTCCAATAAGGAATTCAAAATTATCCCAAATTTGAACCAATTTACATCAAAACTTATCAAAGAAAGTAATAATGGGCACCTGCCTACGAAAACATCAATATTCAAAGGTAATGTTCTAAATATCAAATCAACCACTAATTAGGTAGCCCTTCAATAAAAGATGTGAACCAAAATTTGTGTGAGTTTAAATGTAGATTTGTAAAAAAAATTCAAGTTTAAGGTTCTAATTGAAATGAATTGTAGTATGAGTAATCGTGTCTCATGTAAAAAAAGAAAAAAAGTCATAATTGAAGTGTTGTAGATTTTAAGCTACAATTGTTGAAAAAAAGTATAATTATAAAATTAAAGTTAATATTATGTAATAAATATAATTTTGAAAAAACTAGTAAAGATATAATAAAATTTTTATTGTATTTGTGTAAAATTAAATCAACTCATTTCTTAAGTTACAGCAGATAATATTTACCAAATATTTTAATATTATATCTTTTAAACTATCAACTGTCTCATGTCAATTCCAAACAGACCATAAGTCAACTACGAATATTGATTGCAGTGGAAACATTCAGAAGACGACACTTGATTAAAGACTAATTTTGATCTTAATTAAGATAGATATAGATTGTGGATATTGTAGGTGTGAAGCCTTTGAGAGAAAATTAAAAAAAAAATAAAGAAAAGAAAAAGAAAAGAAAATCTCGTAAACCCATGTAGAGCAATTTGACCAAGTCAAAATTGAAGAGTGCGCATAACAAAAACCAAAAAACCACAATTCTCAAAAAAAAAGGGAGAAAGAGAGATGTGTCTCATTCTCATATGTAGTATTTGAAACTTTCGCCGAAATAGAAAAAAATTTGTAATTGTAAACGAGGTAGTGGTACGTACAACTCAAGAAAAAGACCAGACCCATTCCAAATTTTGGGGCCCATTAAATTAACGAAGCAATCAAGGTACCTTCCATTATCGCCATCACGGAGTCACTGTCTCCATACAAAAATCAAAAAGCCATCCCCATTCCCCTCTCCTTCACGCTGAAGCAATTTCGATTCCTCTTTTTTACTTTTAATTATTTATTTTACAAATCATTGTGATTTTTTTTAAAAAAATTTAAACTTTAAGCAAACTAACTAATTACGAGTCTTAAGAAAATAAATTTGTCTGCAAACTTATTTAAAATCTTAAAAATTCATGGCCGCACCCTCAAAATGTTTTTTTCTTATTCCCGATTATGTTTAATGATATAGATCGCGTCTATTAACACACCACTTTTTCATCAACTCTGCGAGAATTTTTGTGAAAAAGACCACTATGCCTTAGAGCATCTCCAAAAGACTCTATAAATATTACTCTTCAAATATCTATTAGCTTATCTATGTGGCAAATAGAAGGATAAAAAAATATGATATTCTCTAAAAAAACTCTTCAAATAGAAATAACTTAATATTATTTTAATCAAATAATTATTTTTTTAAAGAAAAAGTCAATAGCAATTAAAACACTTCTCTCTTTTTCTCCAATGAAAAGTAATAAAGTATAAATTGAAAAGAGACAAGCATTTCTTATTTGAAAAATCTTAATTGGAGTGTCTTTTGGATCCTTAAATATTGAGGTGGCTCTTCAAATAATTAATAAAATTTTATTTGAAGAGTCTTTTGGTGGTGATGCTCTTATAAAGTGTATTGATGCGTAAATGAAACATCAATATTTACTTCGACTTCCACTAAGAATACTGTGGTCAGATGATAATTTTCTAAGAAACAAAAGGAGTTTGACAGTTAAAATGACCATTTTTCCATTGTTAGGTAAGCATACTCTAGCTAAAATTAACAGAAAAAGTAATTAAAGTGATGTACAGGTGCTGAAGCTCTTGAAATTTTACTCGCATCTAATGAAAATTTTATATTTGACCTCCTCCTTTTACAAAATTTTATTATAACCCATTATCGTTTATGATTTTTCCACTATGGCCTTCGTAAATGCTAATGGCTCCTCTTGTTCTTTTTTTTTTTTTTTTTTAATGATATAAATTAACATGAGCTTATGTATTCACCTCCTCCTTGAGGTGAAAGGGTAATAAATTTTTAAAGAGTTATAGTTTTCACTAAAAGAGAATTTGTGTTTTTGAATTTTGATGAATAGGGGGAGACTGTATTTCAAAAACTGACTGGCCCCCGACAAACTGTTGGTATCTGGCATGCTAGCGACGCGACCATAGAGTTGGCTCTTCCCATTACGAATTAATTATAAAATAACGAGTAATATACGACAAGTAATGTTCCAATTTTGAATTTTGAAACCTAGACGCACAACACAAGACAAGAGTATGCACAATCTATAGAAACCCCTTTTGCTTTTTTTCTTTCTACTTTTCTTTTTGAAGAAAGAAGAAGAAAGAAATATTTTACCGCCTTCAAATATACCAAATCCTTCACTTGTCACACAGGTTCAAGTCGATTCGAATTTGAATTTGAGTTTTGCGCACAAATGGTGAGCTTAAGAAGAACAAAAGCGGATAAGTTCCCGAGTAGTACTGAAAAGATGTGGGGAAAAGGCACGGTATTGTGCATAGAACAGAGTAGACACATTATCATCCAAAACGGAAAAAGGGGAAATACAGCCAGCTTTGAGCCAAAACACGATAAAGCCATCCTTATTATATTAATATTATTATTATATCTGGCCAAAGGGATACATTACTATGCTACAAAGAACAGAGGATTGTGTGGATTCTTCTTCTTCATCAACCTGAAATTCCCCATTTATTACAGCCAAAATAAAATCAAATAAAACTTCCCATCCCTTCGTACTATACTCTTTAACCCATTTAATATGGTGGTCCGGAATTATCCTAAATCTACTAGTGCACAAACCCTGCAAACTTCCAAAAGATAAAGAAACAAAAAACCAAAAAAAAATTACCTTATTCCTCTCATAACTACACTAAACATTCTTCAATTCTTACTTTTAATTAATAAAACAAAACTAACCCATATCTCTAGCCTTTATACTTGACTTCCTGCTTTGCAAAACAACACCACCACCACTGTTCAATAAGTCCACTCTTTCGGAAGATGTATCTCGTGATTTCGTGCAGCTTCTTGTCTTAAGCCTCTTTTTTGCAAAGTAATTAGTGCATTTCTTCTCGCTATAATAGCATCTGCAACTATTTAACCAAAAATGAAAAAACCAAATGTTATTAATCAGAAAATTTTAATATAAAAAGGGACTGTAAATAAAGAGACAAGCAGAGCAGAGGGTTGTTTGTCTGGGTTTGGCTCTCACCATAATTCGGGCCGAAACTGCAATTGAAGCGTTGCTGAGCATGAAAATTCATTGCTGGGGTTGTGGTTGTGGGTACGAAACCATTTGGACTACCTAGAGACGAGACAGCAGAGTGGTAATAAGAATCAAAATGTTAAAACAAACAAATCCCAAAAACAGCCAAATCTAGTAAAGATTTCACTCTAATAACCTGATTTTTTCCGAGAATCGTGTGGATTATTAATATTGCCGTATCTGCGAGGCAAAAAGACGCCGGTGCCAGCACATCCCCTTCTAACGCAACCAGATCCAGCAACAAACACAGGACGCTGCTGCTGTGGCTTTTGCTGATGCTGCTGCGCTTGCAATGGAGGCCATGCAGACTGAGGCTGCTGCTGCCCACATCTTCCATTTACATACCCAAAATTTCTAGCTTTAGGTTGGATCTGTTGTAGCCTCTGACTCTGAGCCTTCAACATTTGTTCTTGCTTCACATAGTGCTGATACTAAAACAAACATGAATCTTAGTTGGCTAACGAAAAGGCAAGAAAAACGAAAGAAACCCAGCCGTTAATTTTACAAACTAGCTTCAATTATACATATTACTCACCTGGACCTGAGTCGTGTTTGCAGCAAGGTCAAAGTTAACATTTTCGATAGAGTAAAACCCAAAATATGGATTTTTGATTACATGCACAGGGTTTGAGCTTTTGGGAGGAGCGAGTAAGCCTGTTGCACGGCCGCTAACGTTGGTGGTATAAGTGGGTGCTGCTTCACTGCCGTTACTCATCTTCAACCTCGCGATTTGGCCAGCAGCAGCTGATATGAGGTCCCAAGTGTCATTTTGGCCACCGAACGGCGTCGTTGGAGGAGATGACACCAGCGAGGAGGAGCTGTTTGGGCTGCCGTTGCTTGACACGGACATGCTCCCAAGCCCATTCAGTGTCGATTCCGGTGACCCCCAGCTTTTCTGATACCAAGACAACGCCCCAACCCCCCAAACAAAACGTTAAAAACTGAAAGCCATAAACACTCTTAAACAAGGAATATAATTATTTTTGCAAAGTCCCTTTGTTAACTTGTACCTCGAGTTTCCGAGTCAGGCGCTGAGTTAACCCGGCAAGGAAGTCCTCTTCGTCGCTGACGGTGGTTTCCGTCTCCGTGGAACCCACCACTGAGTCAACCGGAGAGCTGAGAGCTGAGTCGAGCGAGTCAAAGTCAAAAGGGAACTCAGTAGGAAATACGAGACTTGGGTTCGGGTCCAAGCTCAAGTTCAAGTTCATACTCTTGAGAGCGTGCTTCTTCTCGACGGCAACGGGAGTGTAAGCGTTTTCTTTGTCCACCAATACGAAGTCGTCGGAAAGAGACTGAGGGGGCAACAACCAGGAAACGGCGTCGTTCAAGGACTCAGCCATTTTCATTCATACAAAGAAACAAACGAAGAGAGGGAGAGAGAGAGAGAGAGAGAGAGAGAGAGGGTAAAAAGCAGATAAGAGAGTGGATTTGGTCTGCTACGGCCTGCTTGTTGTTGCAAGATTTAATAGAAACAAGCGCGAGAGAGTGTGTGGGACCCACGAAGAGACAGTAAAGAATGTTGACCATAATCTGCTGCTGCTTTTATTAAGGTTTCAGGGTTGCTTTGAGACAGTGTTCAAAATTTATGCAAAGTAAAATTATCATTTTATTAATAAAATTATTCTTACATATTATTTCAGTATTATATTTTGTCAAAAAATATATTTTATTATCAATATTTAGTTATTATGGATTTATTAAAAAAGTTAATATTTAATAAAAATTGAGTTAAAAATCAATTTTACCCCCAAAAATTTAAAAGATAATTTTATCCTTTATAATTTAAACATTAGTTAATAACAACGATTTTAGAGTTTAATTTCTTAATTATTTAATATTTAATTATTTCCCTAAAATACAGTATTTAGGCTTCAATCTGAAATATCTTTAGTGTCCTTATAGATGAAAATACATTTGATGTCCTTATGACATCAGTAAATTTTTAACGTTCTTAAGGAAATAATAGTGAATTGATAACGGCACAAATATTTAATAATAAAATGCACTTTTTGATAAAGTATAATACTAACATTATATGTCAAAATAATTTTAGTAGTAAAAAGTGATAATATCCTTATGCAAATTATAAAATTACAAATAAATAAATAAATAATTGAATGATATATATGTATATTTTGTGAAAATGACTTTTGTGTTGTGCTTTAACCCACCCGCATGTCTAAAGATGGCTAAATACAAACATAATCATGTGATTTAAAATGGGACATGGAATATAATAACAGTACTTTGGGGGTTAAGAGTTTGAAAGTAAATTGAGATTTTAGGGTTGTTAACCCGTCTTTGGTGGAATGGGAGAGCGCTTACTCACACAATGTGGAAGAGTATGTGTTAAAGCCTCAGAGGATCTATAAAAATATTATAGTAGTTAGTTTCAGTTGTCTCTTATTTATAAACCATCATTTATATGTCGATTGTATTAGAAATATGTCCCAAAATTCTAGAAAAAAGAAAAAGAATTTAGATTTTAGGGTTAAGTAAGAACTTGTGTGATGAAATCAATTCAAACCTTCTTATGATCTTTGATTTTTTTTTCAATGGTTGTTGTCATTGGTAGTAGATGAATATTACTCGTCATTTCAAATTATAATAAATAAATACAAATATAACTCTGTATTAACACATTTTTGGAATAATAAATTTAGTCATTGAAGACTAATGATTTGTCTTTGTTTAATTATTTTACTTAAAATATTAACTATAATTCATTTAATTAGTTAGAAGTATACAAATTTGAAATTTATGTACAAGTACGTGCATTCAAAATTCCAACCAAAATGCATTTAAACAATGTAAGAATTGTTGTTGAAACGTTTTGATGATTAGGCGTAGATGGAACCCATATTTTTATTTCTCATAAAACTAGAACGCTTAAGCATTTAACAAGTATGCATATATCACAACCTTCTCTCTCTCTCTCTCTATACATTTTATAAATCTCACCATTCCTAGTCATCTGCTTTATTGACACCACTTTGTGTCACCAATTAAATAAAGCATGGACATAATCATTTGCCCATCTATCACCCTTTCCCTCTTTGTGTCAAGACCCAGCAATAATTTATAATTATATTTTTAATGAGTGTTTTAATTACATGTATTGCTTTTGTTGTTAAAACATCTAATCTTTGTTGAATTTACTTTTTTTTTTTCCCATTTTTGTTAAGTGTTACATTTACAATTTGACATGGCATAATTTGATCCTTTTTTTTCTTAATAAACATAAATTTCTTTCACTTCAAGTATACAGACTATAAAAACAAGTTTACAATAAATTTCTTTCATGTGCTATAATTATGACATCTTTGTTAATCTAAAAATTAAATAGTACTAACATTGACTAAATAAATTTAGGGGAAAAAAAGGATGGGGGTATCACGGGGAACCCGTGAGTCCGTAGGGGATCAAAGCATTTGCTATTGCTACGTGGCAAATTGGCAATAATGGAATCTGAATCTGTTGAGTGACGTGGCGTCATTGCAGATTCGGCAGTTTAATTGTCACTGTCCTCACTGTAATTTCGCCTCCTTTAACGGCAGTCTTCATGTGCCGGTAACTAACGCCTCTTGATAAAAGTGTAAGCACAGGTCTTCCCTCGTTATAACGCCTGTTATCCCGGACTCCAAACTTTCGTACGTTGGATTTAATAAATTTTCCCGCTAAAACTGGTGGACTGTGAAAAGAATATAGAAAATTGGAAAAAAAAATTAAATTGAAATTTAATTAGGAATGTGCGCAGTGGGGCCTTTAGTAAGTTCCCTTCTGAAAATGACAGCACATTAGTCATCAGGAAGGCGGGAACATATTTTTCATTTCATTTCATTTCTTTTTTTGGAAAAATAGTGACAATAAATTGATTTGATGTTTGATTGGATGGGATGAGTGATGATTTAAAAAAAAAAAAATCTTTTTTAATTATTTAAACAATTTCCAAGCAATATATCAGCATCACATGTTTGCCGCCCACTCTGTACAAACTAACTTCCATACGTCAACTGTGTGAGTATGTGTGCGCACAAGCATCTCGTCTGGGTAGGGTAAATGTAAAATCTCTTTATCCTCGTAATTTTGGGACCAATTATTTTTATTTTTATGAGAAAATTATAAGAGGCACATAATTTTTTTTTTGTTTTAGCTTAATTATCCTTAATCTAAATAATATGTATTACATTAATCTTATATGATTAGGAATATATAATTATTACAACATCATCTTAAAATCTAAACATTTACATTCTCTTTAATATTTTTCTCTCAGTTTAATTTTTATAAATAATGATTTGGTAACAACTATGAAAAATAAATTATTATTTCAAGCAACTTTAAAAATATTTTATTCCATATAAAACCTTTAATGTAACACAACATTTATTTTTTACAATATACAAATAATTATTATTATGTGGACGTAAGTTAAGTTTTTTAAGATAGGATTCAAAAAAATATAATTTATCAATATAGGGTTTATTCTTATTTATGATTAATCCAAATTAGGGCCAAATTTTTTTGTAAGTATAGAGTACCACTATAGGGAGGTTTTAGTGTCTATCAATTATCTACCAAAAGATTGAAATATCCTTAAAAATAACCAAAACTATAATATTTGTGTGCTTATGTTTTATCATTTTGTGAAGATAATTTTATCTTTCTGGTGGATGATTGATACACATCGTAAATAATGGGTACAAAATAGAACAAATTCAAATTTTTGAAACTTTTTTTTTTCATAATAGAGTAATCTTCTAGTAGATGGTTGATAATTTCCATAACACACATATAATAGAGAGAAAATGATATTTGAACGCATAACTTGCATAATTTACAGTTAACACTTTTATTTTTCATTGTTTTCAAATTTAACATTCAAATTATGTTTTTTAAATAAATATTAGGCCTATTTGATATTGCGGTTGAAATACTATAAGCAGCTTATTTAATAGGTTTTGATAAAAAAAATGTTGTTTGATAAATTTTTTAAGAGTTGTTTGTTTCATAATTTCTCCATTTTAATAGCATCTTTTAAAAGTATATAAGAGATTACTTTTTATAAGCAATTTATCAAATAAACTATCACATCTTTTAAAGTTTTTATTAGAAGTGGCAAAATGAGTTACAACATGATTTGTCAGTATTTGTGTTGGTAGATATATAACATGATTGATAAGTGTGTTGACATGACACGATAAAGAATTACGTCGTATTCGTAGTGAACCACCTCGACATGATTACACGTTTATGACACAAATATCAATTAATATGTGGTAATATATATATATAGATATATAAGTCTTGTTAAATTTTGGTTACTGTAACTTACATCACATACAAAAATTATGCGAGCCCTACTGTATGTTGCTACTTTTTGCATGTTTTTGTGTAGGATGTAAGTTACAACAGCCGTAACTTAGCAATTGCCTATACATATATTGAAAAAAAAATTAACTATTCATATCATATGCATATTGTGTTATACATTTATTCATGTCATATTTGTGTCGCATTAGTTTATTAATTTGTGACATATTTTTAGAGATAATATTGATAATACTTGTTTTTAAACTCACAGCAGCAATTGTAAGAGCACAATTTACTAAACACCGAACTGTTTTTTAATCAACAATTTATTTTTATCAGCATAACAAAAATAACTTATTTGATCAACCACCATCATCCTAAATTGACCCATTGTATATATGAATGAAAATAAATGCACTACATTATGTTAATCTTAATAAAATAAATATTCTTATTTTAATTTAAACAGACGAAATTTATCTACAAAATATTACTTGTCTCCTCAATTTCTCGAGGAAAAAATTGATTTACACGAGAAAATTGTCATAACTTTGACTTAGCAAAGCAAACTAGCGGCAATGTCGTCCAAGCGAACTCACATTCCGGAGTCAACATCAGTTTCCGAAAAGAGGGATCGAAACCAATCATACCAAATATATGTTCACTTAAAAGGTTCGAGTGTTTGTTTTTCTCCCTCCTTTTAATCAATCAAATATGTGTTCACTTAAAAAAAAAAAAAAAAAAAAACCCAAATATATAAAATTAAAATAAAACAAATATCTTCATTATGATTTTTGTAGAGAATCCATGATTGTGAAGTGTAAACAGACCTTTGCTTTTGCTTCCCGCAAAATATTTTGAATCTCCCGCCGAAAGTCCCACTCAATCAACCGTCACTTTCAAATAACTACTCAGCGTGAAAAGACAGAAATATTTATTGTTTTTTTTTTTTGTGGGGATTTTAGTTTTGTTTCTGCTTGTTGATTTTTTACTGTACTTCTCTTCATTCGAAATTTGAACTCAACGGTAATTTTTCTCTTTTTGGTCATTAGAAGCCAAAGTCCCCGTGCGTTGCCATGCTTTGTTTTCTTGTTGCCGCTGACCTTTTTTATTTATTTTTTTACGGAACAATGCTGACTTTTTATATAAAACAAGAAAAGAGCCAGGTAAGATTTGCTGTAAATCTCGTGGGCGATTATATGTTTCAAATTTTGAACAATTTAAAGGTTAGTTTGTTATGGAGGTAATCAACACAATACAGGGAGATAATGACGTATAGAAATGTTTCAATGAGATTCATGTACTCGATAACGACTACCTAACATAAAACTATAGTGACTTTGACGGAATACATGGCCGATTTAATGGGTTCAATCAAATAGCGATAATGAGTCTAAAAGACTGAATCAAACTTAAAAGGGACGGATACGCGTAGACTTAATCATAAATGTACAAATCACTTCTATTAGGGAGCCTTTAAGTTACAATAATTGTACCATACATCTCTCATGTGAACCACACAAAATTATAGGACCCACAATTTGTGTGGTTCACATGAGAGATGTATGTTACAATTATTGTAACTTAGCATTTGCCCTTCTATTATACTTCGACTCAAAAATATGTGTATCAATATTCTTACTATGCTATCTAAATAAAATGAGAGAATACTTCATCACATAACCTTCGTATGTATGGCGGTCAGTGGTGAAACTGCTGAAATTAGGGACTAAGGTTGAAAGCCTCGAGCTCTACTGCCTTACTAATTGATTTACCGCATAAGCAAACAAGCCTAAAGAATAAAAATTTATGCCATTGCATTTAAAAATGTTATTTTGAATTAATTTTGATAAAATTTTAGGTTTATATTGTAAAAATACATATGTATTTAGATTCTCAAATTACCACCACATATTTTACTATTTAATATACTTATAGATTGTAACAATTTAAGGGAAAAAAAGCCTAAAAATTGTTCCATTGAATTTAGCCGTTGATGTGACAGGCTTATCTAAAATTCGACACTAGATCTCGAACTCCATTTAGTTTTTGGACATGCACATTTCACACGCACAATGAATCTAAATCAAAGTGTTTTTTTTTTTTTGATTACATGAGACTATTGCTCAAATAACAACTCATATACATGAGACTATAACTGATATTTACAAATTAGACTATTACTGAGATCGACTTACATCAATGCTAATGGAGCTCTGCCCAGATTTTAACCCTCACTAATATTTGAGGGATGTCTACTCCTCACTCTTAGGTAAATAAATACCCCCACATTGCACTTGTGGGGGTTCGAACTGCTGCCCTCCAACTTGGAGGGCAGCAACCCTGACCACTTGGCCAAAGGCCTCAGAGTGTTTCTTTTAGAACGGCAGTTCTTGGCGCATTATTATTCCTTATAAGGATTGAGAATGTTCATCAATCTGGCTTAATGAACTCGGACTTCAATTTCTCATCTGAAGAATATCATATAAGACAGAGATGCATGTTTCAAGCGGACGACATGTTCAAGTCTTAAGCTTCTGTCTGGAACGCAAGCAGCAAGCTTATGTGCTTCCAACTTCCAAGTCGTAAACTGATTTGTTTATGTCCATGTAGGACTAGATTTAGGCCTCGTTTGAGATTTGCTTTTGGGAGGGTTAAAAGTGATTTTAAAAATCTAAAAGCTAATTTTGGTGTTTGGTAAAAAAAAAATCAAAATCATTTTTGCCAGAATCAGCTCTTCCTACAGCTGATTTTGAAAAGAAGTGAATAAGTAACTTTTAGATTCTGATTTTGAGAATCAATTTTATCCTTTAATATAATTTCATAAATATCCTTACAATTATTACTTAAACCCGAAATTATCCTTATTTAAATTGGAAATAAAATCAATATTTTAATATTTTTTATTATAATTAACGCACACCTTTCATTTACCCTATTTCTTCATATTTTGTGTTCTATCAAAACTTCTCTAGTGCAACAAAGCAAGATCCAGTACGTGTTCCTAGTTATGTTTGTTCCAATTTTCAACAAAGTCCGACCCAACCCTTACATTTTTTTATGTTTATTCTTGGAATACCTAGTTATACTTTATTTGATGTTATTTAATGAAAATTGTAGTTGATTTTTTAAATATCAATTGTTTTAAGATTTAAAAAAATCACTATAGCATAAATTTTATTTTTAGTTAAAATTATTATAATACACAATTAAAGATAATAGCAATTATTTTAAAATTAGTTAAAATTATTTTGAATTCTTCACTTTGAATCAACAAAACATATTTCTTATAACTATTTAGGTAGCTTCTTTTTTAAAGTATGATACAACGAAGTAGATACATTGAATTAGATAATGTGGGAACCAAACACGTTTTGCAGGTTATCAATAAAATAATAGGCTTCCTTGACCAAAGAATTTTACTTCAGAGATATTATAAAGAGTTAACAACTGGGGAGCTGAGGCAACGTGTCATAAGGGAAATTCCTTCAACTATCAAGACACTTCGTTTTCTCCATAAGAATAGTTTGTGTAACTAAAGATACTGGACACAAAGCTATAGAAAGTGCTATATTTATGCTACTTGGCAAGAAGTTAATATGCCAATTCCACATTTTGATTAAAAAAAAATTGTTTGATTCAACGAGATATTGTACGTGTACATTTTTATATGTATAGGTAAATTTCATCCTACATTATGTACATTTTAGTCATTTATTTTCTTACAGCAGTTTAACAATAAGATTTACTAAACACTCATAACTGCTTTTAAAATTCACAATACTTTTGAAAATAAAATTTACCAAACACTTAACTGATTCTCTTCACAGCTGATTATTTCTACAGTACAGTTAACAACAATTATTTTAAAAGCTGCAGCATTACCAAACTGGCCCTTAATGGATCATGTGCATGCTTCCTGCTTTTTATTTTTTTAACCTTTGTAAATTGGAAGCACTTTCACCGCTACAAAGTGATTGTGGTTTGATTAGTTCCATTGGATGAGTTTGATGAGAAATTTGGTCTGTGGAGAGCAACCTAGTACCATTTTTTATTTTTTATTTTATGCTCCTAACTCATGTCTATCCGTCTTGTGATTGGTGCCATTAATTTTTGTAGGCAAAACCAAAGTTCACAATTATAAATCTGTTGATGCTAAGTCTTGATCCTTAAAACTAATCATTATGAGCGTAACTTGAAAATAATATTTCATTTATGCTGGGCACAGATTGGTTCGATTCAGATTTTGACGACACCCATTGAAATCGGTTATTTTATTAAAAAAATCGAACAAGAACCGAATAAACCACAATAAGTCAATAAGAGGCAACTTAATATACAGATAACATGTTATTAAATTCATTTTAAAACAGTAAATCATTACAACCAGAGTTAATATAATAACAAAGTATCAATATAAATCGACAACGAAGAGTATTTGAAGAAACTAAATTGCAGCATGCCGACTATAAAGCACACCAAGCGGTGAACGTACAATCAATCATCAATGGCAGCTAGAAGACAGAAGCTGTCACTTCTTGCGCAGTGAGTACTAAGTAGAATCTAAGAGCTGGGGCCGCTGGCCAGAACAGAAGCAGCCGACGGCAGCAACGGCGGCCGCTGAGCAGAATAGATTAGCATAAGCAATTGTTCTTATTTTGAGGCCATGTTTGGTTGGGGGTAGAATAGTGGAGAGAGGAACATAATTTGATTTTGTTTCCACTTTCTACTGTTTGGTTCGATCAAATCAATGGGTAAGGATTTCAAATTCCCCACTATTACAATGGAAAATTTTCAATAGTCCTTTAAATAAAATTAATTTTAAATAAGTTAAAGTACGATTAATTTATATTTATTTTCTTAAATTAATAGGATAAACTTATTTGAAAATAAAAAAAAAATGAATTGCCGAACACTCATCAAGTTTCATTGAAAACACGCTTCATCATCAAAACTGGTATCAATGGAATCCTCATGAGCCGATCTACAACTCTGTGGACGTAGAAATGCTAATATACGTTGTTATTTACCTCAAAATCTTGTTTAAATGTTTGAGAAAATTCTAACTCATATTTTCAACCATATAGTTTATTTTCAGTACAATTAACATTTTCAATGAGTAAATCATCTATTTCTAATCATTTTTATGTATTTAATGCGAAAAAAATCGTGATCAATGGAGGTCAACGGCACCGCAGTGATCAACAGTGGTCGAAAGTGGCAGCAACGGCAATTAACTACTGTCCATGACTTGATGCTGTAATTTTTTTAAAGAAATTAAAATTTCTATTTAATTAGATAATTTCAATAGCCTAATATATTATTGTTTTCAACAATCATAAATGCTTAGAAACTAAATTAAATATATAACTAGTCATGCAATGTTTGTTATTTTGATTATAAAATAATAATGAATTAATTAAAAATATGATATGAAATTAAATATTTTGTTGTTAATTTATTTTCTAGATTCAATTAATTCATAGTTTAATTAATTTTTAGTTATTAATAAGATTAATATTTTAACACTAGAGACAATGGGTATATTTGTCCAAATAAAAAATATGTAATTTATTTTCCTTTCGAATTTAATATGAAACTAAACAATAACAATTAATTTTTACACTCCTCTCCTCTCATCACCTTTTCACTTCTCTCCTTTTTTTCTCCTCTCCTTTTCTCCCTTTTTTTAAAACCAAATACCACCGCAGTCGTCGGTTGTAGTTAGGATGCACTAGAGGAGTGAATTAATTTTTGATTTAAAGTGAGCATATGCATAGAATTTTTCTCTAGTGAGAACATTCTTACTTTGTTAAAGTAAAGATGTCATTAAAATTAAAAAAAAACCATAAATTTTAATACATAAAAAACTATACTTTTTGTTATTACCTTATTAAAATATGTGTTTTATTATTTATTGGTGGCATGGTTAAAGTGAGTATATACTCACCAAATGATTATATATATAAAAAAGAACGAGATTTTGTTCTCCTCCACTAGTTGTTCACTATAATAACCGAAACATGAAACCTGTTTCTTGCTCTATCAATATTATATAGTTTTTTTTTGTTCCTTCCCAACCCACACATTGAGAAAAGAAAGCTATGACATTCACTTTTTGGATTGGAGTGGGAATCTTGAGGAGTGAAAATATTTGGATTAGGAGTGTGGAGTGGGAGTGAGAGTAGGATGTTTACTTAGACTAAATGTAAATATGAATTGTCAATCAGAATCCCAATTATTTGTTTATTTTGTCTTGGATTGAGAGTAAATTTTTTTAAATTACAATTTTATCTTTATGTATAGAATTATAATTTGTAATTAAAAAATTAATAAAAAATATATTTGGAAAATAAAATAAATATTTTATTATATTTATAAATTAATAATAATTACTAATATTCTTAATTATGTAAATCATAATTTTTTATTAATTTAAATTTAAATTATGTGAATAAAAATTATTAATAATAGCAACACAAATGAAATATTATTATTGATAATATAGTACAAAATTAATATTTTTTTAGAATAAAATATGTATTATTATTAATTAAATAAATAATATCATATTTATTAAAATTAATGTTTAATATTATTAATTTAAATACAATATTTATTTATTTTTATTTTATTAAATTTAATAAAATAAATATGATATAATTATTATTTTTAATAAATATGATATTATTTATTTTATTAAATATTATAAGGATAAATTGGGAAGAGGGGGGAGTGGATTCCCACTCCCACCTCCCCCCATGGGAGTGGGAATCCCACTCCCCACTCCAAAATTGAGTGGGACCCACGGATTCCCACTCCCACTCTCCCCTTTTTTAAGATAAGTAAACACTGGAGTGGGAAGAATCCACACTCCTCACTCCCACTCCAGCAAGTAAACACTACCTCAAAGTAGTCATTTAATGGGTTTAGTAAGAGGAGCAGGGGATAATTATTCAGCCAAATGAGGATTCGGTAGGCATTTACACCAGGTAATGGGGTCTGTGTATGGAGAGACATGTCTAATTGTTCTGCGGGAAATATCAATGCGTACGTCGGGGAGCCTTGTTTTCTGAGAGATTCTTGAAATATGTTATGTTACGTCCTCCACTAACCAAAAAGAGGAAAAAAGGAAAAAGAAGGCTACATCACCAATCCGACTCGTGACTCTAATCTTCCATTTCTATGCCCATAACACCACCATCATCACCAAACACTACCGAATTAAATATTTCCTAGTTTATGATACTTTTCTGAGTCCTAAAACGTTTGAAGTTTAAGAATTCTCTAGTGTACATTTGAACATGCATCCCTCTGCAAACTCTTAAATTCTTGCATATATCGAATCATAGTACAAATATTCAATAAACGAAATCATGCCACTCCTTTTTTTGTGTAAGTTCATCAAACTACTAAATTAGTTTCTTCCCCACACAGTGATCTCACAAAGTTACAAGTCATGCAGAATTTTTAAAATTAGAGCGTGTTTATGAAACATAGAATAATATACACTTCAAACCAAAAAAAAAAAAACGAAAAGAAAGAAGAAGAAGAATACTATACATAAAAAATGTACATCCTAAATTTTTATGTGACAGTTGATTAAAACAATGGACACGAGTGACATGACAAACATGCATTATCCACAGAGCGCTAGTGCTGGCAGTTGCATGCTGCCAAAAAGTTTCCAAGGCATTTTTTGGTGCGTGGTCCTGCAGGTATGAGATATGCATGCAAAGCAAATATATTACAGATGAAAAACTTATATTACCCAAGTTGTAAAACTCATGTTTATCATATACCAATCTATTTTGCACTCGACAAACTACAGCTTCCATTTCACAACAGCTGAAACTACAAAATAACAGCACCTCAATAGCAAATAGAGCCTAATTATTGTGCAGTACTGTGATTATGGTACTCTTCCAATTTGAATCACTGCTCAAGATTGTGATACCATGCAACCTATGTGTAAACGGTCCCTCTCACTTTTTCATTACAAAACTCAAGTTTTTTGTCACAAGTCCCAAATTCTACAGATCCAAAGTTTTCCGGTGCATAACCTCAAGTTGTGGTTAATATAGAAACTATGTGACTTGTAATAGAAAATGCGAGGGGCTAGATTCTGTTGTATGGTAGACCAACCCTCATACTCATATTCTACCAATATACTAGAAATGTAAACAAAAGAAACAATGATAAAATCAGAACAGCAGCATTTACCAAAAAGAAAAGCAAAACAGAAACTTGCAAAAGAAAAGTGGCAGACTGAGAATGAAAATAATCAATCTTTAACTCATTTAGATGAAATCATACAACTGAGTTTTAAGAATTTGCTTAATGACAGCAAAATACAACTGCCCCTTCATTGATGGGCAAAAGAATACACAATTACTTGTATAATAATTTATAAGAATTATGTGTTAAATATACATTTAAAGTAAGCTGAATACTTACAAGCAACTGCTAGCAATCTGAAGGAAGAAGCCACATTAACCTGGTTAATGCTGAAGCAAATACTATATATTGTTTTGTCGTATATGCAAAGCATAATGCAATATACATGTAGGTGGTCAAATTGAAGTGTAAGAATTTATACAAAGGAATTGGATCTACTTCTCGGTCTTCTCCAGAGATATCTGTAAGATGGACATATTGAATCCAAAAGGCAATTATTAATACAAGTGCCTGATCAAATCTTTATTTTATTTTTTAATTTTTATTTTTGAGTTTATTGGATATTTGGCAAACAAAATTATATAGGCACATCACAACAAGTTATAGCACAAAACTAAGGTACTTGGACGCAATGCACTATGGAGCAGTAGGATAGCAAAGACGCTTACCAGAAGAAGATCTTCGTCAGTACCAAAAGATTTCCGGGCTTCTTCTAGGCACTTCGATGTGACCTTCTCACGTTTCCTGCTCAAGTTTTTCAAGTTCATGTAAGCTAAATAAATTTTCATGAGCAAATTTAAAGAAATTATTATTGGTCAAATCTCAAGAAAAAGATTTAAGCCTCTGAGTATAATGATTCTAAAAATCTACCTACCAACAGCAAAAAAATGTGAATGTTTGTAAAATTTCCTGAACCCCATTCACAGGTCAAAACAAAGATGGTTCATTGTTGCACATATAAAATATGACTAATTTAGCCAATCAGCTGCATCCTGAGTAATATTTCTAGCAGAAATAGTGATCTCTATCAGTTTATCCATTTTAAAGAATGATATTAACCATAGGTCAAATTTGGCCAATCTGCTGCATCCAGAGTAATATTACTGGCACTCTCAAAAAAAAAAGAGCAATATTACTGGCAGATGTAGTGATCTCTATCAGTTCACCCATTTTAAAGAGTGTTTTTAAGCTTTACTTTCGCATCAAAAAAAAAAAAAAGGAGTGTTTTTAAGCTTAGATATTTAATTGATAAGCACGAATAACAATAATTCCCTCTCTTAAGAGTATACTTAGCTGGGTGCTGTAATTGATTCCTTAACATGAATACCATACTAGGGCAATGTATTGCAAGTAGATCTGGTCACTTAAACCAAGAACATCAGCACACGAGCTCTTACTTTAACATACTGTTTGAGAAACTGGATTTGTTTGCTTGGTAAGTGCACATTGGCAATATAGTTCATACATTAAGTTTACCATTCCAAATAACCCTGAATGCTCTAGTCTTTTACATACCGAAAAGATAAATGAATTTCAATATTAAACGCATTGAAAACACATTCATTTCTAAAGAGTTTCCTTTTCTGTGGCAATCAATGTAAGGGAAGTCAGAAATGAGAACAAAAAAGATAAGGGTTATACCTACAACTGGCAGGATCTCTGATTTCAAACTCATCTGAGTTGGCATCATAGCCACATATCAAAATATAGTGACCTAAAAAGACACAACATCAATCAATATTAGTTCCAAGCGTGGCATACACGTAAAAGACGGACAATGTACAATTGATTAACACCCCTCACCAGTATACCCAGAGTCACTGCCATAAAAGCCTGGGACAATGACATCCTCCATCCATGAGTGACTGCCATACAGAATTCGGCCGACCATTTAATTTAATATAACAGCATAATTATAATTTAAAGCCATAAAAGACTTAGAACAGCAAAAGAGATTCTTTTCCATTTTTTCTTTGGTTCGAGAAAGAAGAAAACACATGCATGGATACCATCAAAAAATTGTGTCAGTGAAAGGTAAAGGAGAAAGTACGCAGTCGTAATAACAATAATAATATAAACAAATGAATAAAAGCACAAATAGAAGAAAGATATCGTAGGAGCCTACCTTAATTTGTACTGGTCAACTAATGCAATTGCAATATAATTCCCTGACAATATCATGAGAGAGATTTCTACTCCACTGATTGATCCGCACTGTAGAAAGGAGGAGGTTCATAGGCTCATCCCAATAAATAGTTAAATCCCAAATGAATAAAGAAAAGGTAAGATTTTTGTTCGTCATAGCTTTTATTTTTTGAGTATTGCATTCCAAAATTGCATCTCAAATAATGAGTTATTCATTCACCCGTTGGTGAGATAATGTAATAATTCACTTACAATTTATGAGAAATCATCAACCACTTAATGAATGAAAAGTCACATGCCACGTCACTTGGGATGAAATTTGGGATAAAATTTTGGAATATTTATCATTACTGTTATTGTTTTACCAGTCAAACATTTTGACGCTCAAACAGACCAAAATACAAATAAACACTAGGGAGACCATCTTTTGTTTCCGCCAATTTTGCAGAAAAGAAAAACATTTTATGTTGCAGATGATAGTGCATTCAGATGACTGGATCACATGAAAGTGCATTCAGATGTCTAGATCATATGAAAGTGCATAAAGATGTCTGGATCACATGAAAGCACATTCAGATGACTGGTTCATACCTCTATTTTAATTCCAGCACTTCTTGCCTTCTGGAATAGCATATCCACTCGTACCAAATCAGTAGGCAATTGCTCCTGGCATAATGATAAGAATAATCCTCAGTTACAGAGGGACAGTGACACTCAACTAAGTTGCAAAAGGCAAAAGAATCATGGGAAGGCCATAACAAATACAACACAAATACAACTAGCAATGAGTCAAATAGCAACAGGGAAGAAAATTTAATCCTGTTATTTTTTTTACTTACTAAATACTGCTAAAAGAAGCAGCATATAGTAACAGAGGTCTCATCCACTTGAAGAGTTGATCATCTTAGATGATATATGTCATCCATAAGCAAAACATAATTATCAATCAACTGAACTGCAATTCTAATCTGGCACAGAACCAATATGATCTACTTAAAACATGAGATTAAAATTGCATTTGGATTGACAATAACATCTGATCAGAAATATGACAACAATGCTTCCCAAAGTTTAAGCAAACAATATTAATGCCTATAATTGTTGGGGTTGAATAGGCAAAAAAAATTTCAACAGCAAATGAATTGCATAGACCAGAAATCAGACCTTGTAAAACGTCTCAACAGAGTAATTTGGGTTTGCTCCTAATGTTATTGTGAAGTAGGAAAAACCAACATTAAATTTCTGCAGTAAATACGCCAGATCAACGGTCCAAACGCTGAAAATAATATGTCAGAACAAGATTCATCAAAAAGTTTTCATGTCAGCTCATGATGAACTTATAATGGACTATCTTTGCATAAACCTAAATTCATAAAGCAATCCACAGAAAACAGCAACCAATTTCCAGACTATAAATAGAAGAAGATACCTAGTCGTGCAGCATTGTTCCGCCAAACCTTGAATATTGCAATTGTTGATTCCAATTGTTCTCAGTACCATCAACACACATGCCAGACCACAATCCCAAGAAAATAGCTGATTTATGTGTGGGACCTACAAACACCAGCCCAGCTAACTGATCTATACATAAGTAGTAACAGATTATACATTGGCCCAAACTAAAGTTGTCATTCAGCATTACGAAAAGATAGGGTAAGAACATAATCGAGATTCGCTCACTTCAACAAAGTGTGCAGAGGGCAAGATTGAATCACCGCATTTCCGACCGCTTGGTGACTGATCGGATGGGCAGCATTCTACCATGTTTGCACCGTTCACATTAGCTACTTGATCTTCTTCTTCTTCTTTTTCTTCTTCTTCCGTTCTAAGAATCT
>NW_006262274.1:343436-396614 GCF_000493195.1 Citrus x clementina
GTAGTAATGCACTTGTCAGCTTTGCCAGCAAGTCTTCCTGCCAATTCAGGTATTAGATACAAACAATAAGAAATCGGACTGAAATTCAACAAAGATTACAATTCCATGTTTCTCAATATTGAATAATTCCATGGAATTATCATTTCGTGAATTTACTACAACCTTATCAACAGCTTAAACACTGAATTTCATTCACTCCAAAATAAAAAAAAATTCCAGTTGCATTTACAATCAGAATGATCAAGCCTCTTATCATGAAAATTGTCAATCAACGCCAATTACACAAAGCCAAAATTGAAATAGGAACAGCTTGATTTTGATGGAAACAAAGCGCTGATCGGGTAAATTAATGGTTGCAACAAGAAGGAATTCAAAGCTCAAGTTGCTTCACATACGAAAACAAAAATCATTATTAAGTTAAAATCTGGATCAGTTGAAGCATTTCTCAGCCAAAAGAAGTTGTGTTTGAAACATCTAGGTGACTATATAAGGCAAACTTTTCATTAAAACGACAGCGCTTCAAGTATCAAATACGAATGAAGGTATTACGAACAATAACAACAGATTACAGAAATCGATCAAATACTCAGGATGAGAGATGTCAGCACACGTGAATAATTAAGATCATAAATAATGAATATTCTTCAATTCAGTGATCTAAAGATATAATCCGAAGCTTTTGAAAAACATGTAAAAATAATAAATAATCGATCAAAAATTGTAAAAGTTTTTCTTACCTTTCCTGTCGTGCGGAGTGGGAAGAAAAATTGCTTTGCCTGCTTGTGCGACAAAGAAAATAAGCCTTTTCTTTTATGAGGAAATTCTTATTTCGTTAATTTTTTCTCCGCTGACTATTTGACTTTCTAACTCTGTCTGCTCTGCGCTTCTTCTTGAACTTAAATGAAATTGAATTTTTTTTTTTTTTCGTTTTTCTTGGTTAAATCCGTTCGCTCTTCGCCACCCTCGGCTTCCACGTTTTTTTATTTTTTATTGATTGGTAGTCAATAGGAGTTAAAATGAGACAAAAAAAAAAAAAAAAAAAAAGGAAAGAAAGTTATATGCATGCATGCTTCAAGTTCAGCCTTATCTAAATCTAAGTTACAGCGTATTACCTTTATTTTCTTTTTATCCGAACCACGAGGTAGTCTTGAATGTATTTTAATTATGAAAGGTATTTTTAAGTCTATACGATAATTTAAATTAATCTTTATTAGAGTAAAGTACTAAATAAAATAATAATTCTATATAAGAGCGAGATTTAAACTTTTTTTAGATTTTTCTTAAAGAATGAGAGTGTCAAATCACTCACACCAATTAACTTTAAATGTATTACCTTTACTTAGAAGACACACTCGTACGTTCATACATACATGAGGATGCACGAATGGATGAGTATGGTATTTGGTTTTGGTTGGTCAATATAGGTGAGGTTGTAGCCCAAATACTTCACTGATTATTATTGCACGTTTATTTATGGGTGGCAAACCTCAAGAATGAGACAGAGGACCATAACATCACCCCAACGCTGGTTCCACGCCGGCCCCATCTCTTCTCTTGATGCAATTCACTTCATCATGTTGGTTAATTTATGCTGAATCAATTCGGATCCAGGTCCGGATGTAGGTGCATCCGAATCCGGATCTGAATTGATATTTTTATATTCAAATCTACATTCGGATTAAAAAAAAAATGCGGATTCAAATGTGGGTACTATCCGCATAGATTACGGACGAATATTTTAAATGTCCGAATCTGTAAAAATTAAAATTCAATAATTTACCTAATAATATCAAATAAAATCCCATCATAATTCAACAATCAACAATTTAAAACCTAGAATAACATACAACACCGTAAGTCACAAATAAAAATACCACAACATAAATCAAACATCAAGAATAAATAAATTCAAGTCTAGTATAACCATAAATCCACAAATAAAATTATAAAAAGACCACAAATCCACATAAAATAATGTGGATCCTAATATATTTCTTAATTTAATTTAACTTCTATATTTTGTAATTAATCCTGTTATTATTTTTATTTAATTTATATATTTTTCATTTAATTTTAATTTAATAAGTAATTTAATTAAAAAATACTGATCCGGATATCCAATTTTTTATGCATATGGATCTGGATCTGAATTTGCATAGATCTTAATTTTAAAGGATGTAAATCTGTATTTTTTAATATGCACTTTTCCAGACCCACATCTTTAGGGATCCGGACCAGATCTGAATATTTTTGCCACCCCAAAATGGAGACTCGTGGGATATGAGCAAAGTGTTAACAACGGACCTCCAAAACGGAACCCTGGAAAATGGAAGGCCCATCATCGCTCTCAACAGCCGTCTGTTGTATGCTTAGTTGCATTGGTTGAGAAGCCTGGGACAAATAATAAAGAGGCAGGCACCCGTGAGTGACTCAAGCAAACCTTACACTTATTACACCTCATTATGTGCAAGAAAGAGAGCGAGAGAGAGAGGGAGACATTATATTTTGTTTGTGTCAATACGCCAATAAAAAGTCGTAATTTCTGTCAGTCGACAAAACGGTAGATTGCGTCCGCCAAAAGCCTTCATTAAACAAAGAAAAACAACCTCAGAGTTCAAATTTAATTGGCCGAAGGCTGTATGCTCACAAGCTTTGACCATACCACGAATCATCATTGAATTTCGAATTTGAAACCTAACCCACTTCAAGTTCAACATTTTCTTCCAATATTCAAAATTGGCCTTTTGCAAACCTCACACTACATTCCTTTTCAAAATTTTGACGGTTCGTTGTCACCGATCTTGAACCGACACAATAATAATGCTCATAATCAAACAGAGAAATATATTTAGAGCACTTAAAATCACTTATCTCAAATTACTAATTTTATATACAAATGTTGATTATGATGGTTCACATCATATATACTATAAGAATGTTCTGAATAATCATACTTTATTTTCTTCTATACATATATATATTAACATATTCTAATTTCCTAGTTTAGTTTTTCGATTATGTGAAGTGATCATGACACCCTCATATAGTTGCACAAGTAATTGTCGTAATTTATTCAAGTAGTTGAAGAAAATGTTGCGCTGCTCGAGTTGGTTCAAATCTTTAATTAAAACTATAAGCTTTAAGGGTTCTTATACAAAAGTGGTCGCCAATTAAATTATATCAAAATAGTATAACTGTTAACTGAGTTAGTGAGTTACTACTCCCAAAAAAAAAAAAAGAAGAACAACTCGAAAGTTGAATAAACACATGCATTGTCTTGTTCACGTTGCAACAAATTAAAGTTGAATAATAAAGGCGGAGTAAGAGAATGCGAAGAATAAACTTTAGTGAGGGAACAACCATCACCACTCAAGTCACCATAACAGAAGTCAATAGTTATTATTTCACTTTTACTTTATCCTCAAAATTAAACTTTTTTATCTTAGGTTTTTGTCTGGGATGTCAACAAAAGCTTGCTAGCCGTTGTCGTGGCTCATCTTTTTCTAGTTGGAAGTTGGATACAGAAGCTTATACACTAGTGGAAGATATATATATATATTTAAGTCTTATATATATATATATATATATATATTACTGATATTACATCTGATATTATAATTAATATTTGCAATCATATTATATAACTAAGACCATCGTCATACATTGACACACTAAAATACTTGTCCAGCCTAGATATTTTAAACCCTCTCTAATATTCGATGGGTGCCTACTCTACTCACATATCGTAAGGGAGAGGCTGTTTTCACTCACATGTTGTAAGTGAGAGACTGTCTTCACTCAATTATGTTGATAATTGAGAGAGTATTGAAATTAACCCCCATAAAATTTTTATGGAGGTTCGAACTCTTACACTCAATATTATAAGTGTAAGGTTTCTGTCATTAGACCAATAGCCCATTGCTCTAGTGCAGGATATTTAATTTTGAAGTTCCAAATGATGATGATTATTATTATTATTATTTTGTCAAACTAAAATTCCACGTCTTGATATAAGTTTTTCTCTGTAAAATATAAATGAATGACTGGTCGTGAATAATTAAATTAAAATAAAAGAGTAATTGAGTTTCTCTTATACTCCGTTATTAATGAATCTGTAATATAAGATATTTTAAAGCTGGTGAAAGAAAAAAGAAGAGGATCATAATTAATTGTATATCAGAAACCTCAGCAGATCACCTTGAACGTTGTGGGGAGGATCATCAATTGACTGCCATTGAGTATGGTTGGATGGCCTAGCCCCAAGCGCACACTTGAAATAAAAACTAAAATAAAGAAAGTTTTTAATTTTATTAATTAGGGGATTGGTGTAAACTTGAAAGTTCAACCACTTCAAATAATGAGGTGTAGTGTAATCATTTGAACGATGAATTGGGGCATTGAGAACTTACCAAGACAAAAATCTTTGCTCCGTATTTATTTTTGAAAAATGCTTAGTGAAGAGAAGCATTTTTCAAAGAAGAGAGAAATAAAGAAGAAAATGGTAGAGAGAGAGAAGACAAAATTCTATCGTCTTTCTCTCGTGCTTCTCTACACCTAACACTACTCTTTATTTATACTCAAAACTACAAATGAAGGATTGACGGCATGCAAAGTCAAAGGTATGTGTGCGCGAGCATGTGTACGTACACACGTGTATGTGTGCACGCACGTGCGTATGTGTGTCTAAAAAGATTCTTAGATGATAATAATAAAATACAAATTTCGTGCAGAAATAGATAAAAAACAAAAATTAAACATTGAAATATGTACATAAAATAACCGTGTTTAGACGAAATTCATACTTTAACATCATTATATAAAAGTTTTTATAGTAGGGGCTAATATATTATCACTTTTAACTAAAATTCGAGTTCAAATTGTTCGAAAGTCTCACTTTTCGAGCAACCAAAACTAAAAAGACTCATTACATGATTAAAGAATAGAAATTCTATAAAAATCCACGAAAAGTGATAACTCATCAGTTCGTGCTTTGTGAGATATCTAACTGTTAATTAATGATTGTAAATTTTAAAAAAAAAATCTGTATTACTAATAACCAACTTAATAATATAGCAATAAGATTTGCTTTTTTAATGGACCGTTGTCCGTTGGTGTTATAATCATTGTGGGCCTCATATAGTTGAATATATGTTAAAGTATTTGGCAAAAATTCAGCTTGGACCTAACGTACCTGTTCCATTAATTCACCCCCTTTCCGCCTTTATTTTTAAAAATCATATTTTTCGTAAGCGAAATGGACAACTATAGTGAAAATTAATCTTTACTTATTGAAAAAACTGACGTGTTGTAAAAAATTATACATTTGTCAATTTAGCAACAAAATCTTATTGTTATTATCTTTTCAAAAAAAAGAGTAGATACACACTTTTGGTTATTTATTTGAAGACATCTGAACTCTATTTTTTGAGATCAAATATCGATGAAGGAACGTGGGGAGCTGCACTGATAGTATTTTTCATGTCGCCCCCAGTATGTATATTAGGGAAAACCTTGAGGGCCTGCGTGTGATTTTCCATCTTAGACAGTGAATACGTGGCAGCGGCACGAGGTGGGGTAAAAATGTAATTACACATATAGAGTATATGCACGCGCATACTACGTTCGCCAAAAAGCAAATGTACAGAAATATTTTATTGAAAATTGGGTTAATTTTATCCTGCCCCTAAATGTTTCAATATTTTTCGCCACGCACCTATATATTTTGAAAATACTCACTCCACACTCAATTCCGTTAATTTGACCGTTATGTTTAACGGTCCTATTTAAAATTTAAGTAAATATCCGAAATACCCCTTATCTTGAATTAGAGAAAAATAAAATGAGATAAAATATTAATTTAATAATTAATATTTACATTAAAAAATTTTATTTAAAGGTAATTAATAATAATTTCATCAATTAAATTATCAAATAAATTTAATTTATCATTATCAAATAATATTTAGGATATGAATTTTCAAATTTGCCCTTTGACCGTTAGAATAAACGGTCAAAATAACGGAATTGGGTGTGGAATGAGTATTTTTGAAATATATGGGTGCGTGGCAAAAAATGTTGAAACATTTGGGGGCAGGACAAAATTAACCCTTGAAAATTTGAACGTGTACGACGACTACACTTTGTGATCAGCAAAGCAACCACTTTATATATATTTTTTTATTAATAATTTGAACGTATCCTCTACTCTGACAATGAAAGTGAAATAGAGACGTTGCTCTACATGCTTTGGTTAATCTCCTGGATTACACTCAAATTTTTTTTTTTTGAAACAAGGGGAAGAATCAAAGCTGTGTTGCATGATTTTGTTGCCTTTCTTGTATTAAACTTATCACTAGCCATATTTAATTTGATTCGCTTTCCATGTCAATGCTCACATGGAAGGGCACGTAGCTTAAGCTTAGTCAAAACAATATCCACCCTCTTGTTTGTTTTAAACACTTCCCATTCAAAAATCAAATTTCATTTCGTTACACCACCAGCATCAGCTGCTACAAAAGTCTCATGTTTCTTTGTGAGCATTTACTGAGCTGACTGTTTAGCTTTTTGGTTAAATAAATTTGCTTTAATGGGGAGTTTGGTGGAGAAGAGCACGAAGACTGAGTCAGGGACCGAGTCAAGAGAGAACAGTAGTAGCTCAAGTGGGCCTGGTTCAAGCTGTGATGATTCAATTGAGCAAGTGAAAAAAATTGGTTCTTTTCATGCTCTTTTCGGTTGGCCTATAAGGAAAGCTCAAGTGTCCAAGAAAATTTCTCTTTCTGATGAAAAGAAAGCTGAAGAAAAAACCCATTTTCATGATCTCAAGTTCAAGAACGCAGGTGCAATGATTTCAGGTTTGAATTTTTTTTTCCCTGATTTTGGGCTATTGGGTGTGTTTGGTTACTGAGAAAATGTGAGAACGCAGCGAAAAGGAGAAACTTTTTTGTTGTTTGAATTAAAGTTTGTTTCAGTGAGTCTAAAATGTCAAAAAGGTGAGAACTTTAAATCTTGAATCTAAAGAGGTGCTCCATAACGATTACATAAAAAAAAATCCAAACTTTTTGATCTTTCAAATTTTCCCAGGTAGCAAAAAGAGTAATTTACTATTTAATGTTTCCAACTGTTTGTTGTTGTGACTTGTAGGTTAGATGATCACTCACACTTTTTTTTTTAATTTGATTTTTCTTTTTTCTGCCTTGTGGAATAAAATAGAGATTGAGATGATGAAGGAGAGGTTTGCAAAAGTGTTGCTTGGTGAAGACATGTCAGGTTCTGGTAAAGGTGTTTGCACAGCTTTGGCTATCTCGAATGCAATTACAAATCTATATGGTATTTTCTCTTTGCCATGGTTGTTTTCTTTAGAATTTCTGTTTTGCTTCTTCATTCTTGTAATTTGTAATGTTTTTGTATATTTTCAGCTACCATTTTTGGGCAATTGTGGAGATTAGAACCCTTACCTTCTGAAAAAAAATCCATGTGGAAAAGAGATATGGAGTGGCTGACTTGCGTCAGTGACCACATTGTCGAATTCTTACCTTCTTGGCAAACATTTCCTGATGGAAGAAGGCTTGAGGTATTGATATTTCTAGTCCCATTTTGATTCAGAATCACATATTTTTGTTGCTTTTTATAAATGTTTGAATTGTATAATTTTGTTGTCAAAAATCTCTCTCCCCCCCCCCCCCCCCCCAAAAAAAAAAAAGAACTTTGGAACTTAGTTGTCAAAAATTCCCAAACAAAATTAAAAATAAAAATTGAACTTTGGAACCAACCATTTTGTACCTGAAATCACCAAGAACTCCTATGAGTTATGGCTTTTTGGATTTGAACTTAATAAGCATATTTGCAAAACATGATTATTATGTTGAGTAAAATGGGATACTGGATCGTTGCTTATTTAATCTGATGCCTCTTCTCTTCAGCACCCCCCCCCCCCCTTCTTTTGTTTTTTTGACCATCTGTTCTGCATCGTTTAGGTTATGGCTTGCAGGCAAAGGTCAGATCTTTTCATCAACCTCCCAGCTCTGCAAACACTGGACAATATGCTTATTGTAAGATTTAATTTTGATAATTCATATTCTGTTATTCTTAGACTTAGAAGTCATTTTAAGTTTACCCTCTGGTTTATACTATGACAGGATATATTGGATAGTTTTAGCAACACCGAGTTCTGGTATGTTGATCAAGGGATTATAAGCCCAGAAGCAGATGGGTCAGCCTCTTTCCGCGAAACGTTACAACGACAAGAAGAGAAGTGGTGGCTGCCTGTACCCCGTGTTCCGCCTCATGGTCTTACTGAAAATTCAAGAAAGCAACTGGACCACTTGCGAGAAAGCACAAACCAAATCTTGAAAGCTGCAATGGCCATCAACAGCATTGCCTTAGGAGAAATGGAAGTGCCTGAATCATACTTGGAAACTCTGCCAAAGGTTCAGACATCAAACATTGCTCATAATTTATATAAGCAACATTTTATAAGATTACCCAAATTAGTTCCTATGGAATCTGAATTCATTTTCATTAATTTGTTACTAGAATGGGAGAGCATCTCTTGGGGAATTTATTTACAGGTATATTACATCGGATCAGTTCTCCGCTGATTGCCTACTGGATTGCCTTGACCTATCTTCTGAACACGTTGTTCTTGACATTGCAAACCGTGTGGAAGCCACAATATACATTTGGCGTCGAAGAGCTCACTTGAAGCCCCCTCTCCATTCAAGTCGATCCACTGCAAAATCATCATGGGGGATGGTGAAGGATCTAATGGTCGATGGAGATAAGAGGGAAATGCTTGCAGAAAGAGCAGAAAGCCTCTTGCTTTGCTTGAAGCAGCGGTTCCCTAGCCTGCCTCAAACTACATTAGATACCAGCAAGATCCAGTGCAACAAGGTTCAATTTCTCTCTTCAAGTATTAACTTGTTACTCATATTATTGCATATGGTTTTTCACACATTACATGTAAACTTAACAGGATGTGGGAAAATCAATTCTTGAGAGCTATTCAAGAGTTCTTGAGAGTCTAGCATTTAACATTGGGGCTCGTATTGATGATTTAATATATGTGGACGACTTGACTAAAACCTCAGAAAAATTGTCATCTGTTCCCACAAAGAGTATGATAGCTCATAAGAAAGTTTCAATCCCATATAGTGTGCCGGTCTCAAGCACTCCATTTAAATCAACTCTTGCATCACCAAACTGCTCACTGGGATCTCTCATTAGTCCTGCAAGAGGGGAGAGAACTCCATTTCTCCACAATAGCAGCAGCAATCAGAACAAACCCCAGCGCCGTGGATTGGGGGTGAAGAGAGTCCTGACCAATTATCTTGGTGCTGAGTCAAAAGCAAAGATAAGTGGCAACCCAACTGAGGATTCATGTACAATTCCAACAAATGGTACTGAAGATAAGGAGAATCAAAATAACTTATCGGCACACCCAAATGGCACAAAAACAAGACAGAGTCAGCCACGATATATGGTCACTTGAGATAGTCAGTTCACTACCCTTTTTTTTTTAGGGGAGGAATGAAAGAAGATTGTGAGAGTCCGGATGGTTGTCAATGATAGAATTCATTGTTGTGATACGTACTCATGTGTTATATAAATTCAAATTTCATACTTTTGCCAAACCTCCTTGGCTTAGCGGTTGGTTGTTGACAATACACTTTTGCGTGGCTTGCGTCTTGTATTTGAATGTAATTGATACCGGATTTTATGGATGTAATAAGATCGTTACTTCAAGTGGATCTTCAGTGTGGCATTGTATCTGAATGCAGAAAAATGCTCGGAAACTGCAAAACAATAAATGATAGGGGGCATTCCGAGAATTCAACTCGGGACCTCTCGCACCCTAAGCGAGAATCATACCACTAGACCAAATGCCCCATAGTCAAATTAGGGTACTTAGCAACATTGATTTTTTTAAAAAAATTGAATACCAATTGCATGAACTAGGAAATTTCAAGATGAAATAGTTAGAAAAATAGATGTCTACATAAAATGAAGAGTAATAGAATCACAAACATGAATTCAATGTACTGCTACCTTTGACCTTTTCTTATGGCCACTCAAGCTAGTAGCCGGGTGGTAAATAACATCAATTCCCTCCCTCATGTTCGAGGTGACAAGTTCAAATTTCTTTTCTTCGAAATTTAGTTGTGAAGGTAGATGGATATATTCTCTAAATCATTTGAAGTGTCGATATTTGAAGTATACCATCACACAACCATAAAAATTTACTTGTTTATTTTTTATAACTTATGTATTATTTTTAGACATTTACATCTGAATAAAAAAAATAAACTTTTGTGATTTTTACCTGAACGAAAAAAAAGAAGTCTAAATGTGAAGTAAATATCATATCTTAAAAGTATCTCTATTAATTACATTTACTTTCCTAAATTATAAAATATAATTCATTTTTCATTTTGTTTAAAAATGACATAAATGCCCACTAATTATTTTTTAAAATATTTTTTTATTCATAAAAACAATCAAGATGTTAAAAAATATATATATTATTCAGAGAAAAATTCGTATTTAGATTGGAGAAAAATTAAGACACGTTAAGATTTTAACCTTTTGAAAGAAAAAATACAGATGACCTTTAGTTCGCTTAAACAAATGTATTTATTGGTCTAACAGAGCACAGCAGTCGTTGTAGTATAGTGGTGAGTATTCCCGCCTGTCACGCGGGTGACCCGGGTTCGATCCCCGGCAACGGCGAACTTTTTGAATTTTCCTCGAAACCTCTTTGTGCGAGGCTAAAGGCTTGGGGAAAAGGAATAGCTTTTATTAAACACCTTCTCTTTTCCAGATCTTTAACTTACAATAAAATAACTTCATCCCCACGCTTTGGCCCTTCGATTCCAATTAAGAAAGCAATCAACTTTAGCATTGTCTTCTCTGGATTTTTTTCGTTTGATACCTCGTCCGATCTCCACGAGCCGCCATTTGATCGTTTGAACAATGACAACGAGCATTCACATCACGGCACTCGACGGCATCGTGAACGTGAACTCACTCTTCACACTCGCCGTCTTTCTGGGCCTAACTTGGAACCCTAGAGACCCCAGCAACTCCCTCATCTCGGACGCCGCCTGCAACCCGGACCCACACATAGCTGAGGACATGATCGCCTTCCACGTGTACTCCTTCAGCTCCTTCTTGTTCTCCAGCCTCATCGCTTTAAGCCTCAAGCAAGCCATTCGCCTCTCCAAGTCCAACAACTCGGACTTACCCCATTTTCTGGGTTTGGTCAACAAAGGTCTTGTTCGGGTCGGGATGTTGGTTTCGGGTCTCGGCTCGGTCTCCGGGTGCGTGTTTCTGATGTTGGCTTTGATTGATGTTGTGCAAATTAAGCTTGGGACTTTGTCCTGTGACACTGGGAGTGGCCACAGCCTCGCTGCTGTTGTGCCTTTAGTCATCCTGGTCCCTGCTGCTCTTTTGATTTATATTTCTCTTGTTTTGTATGCTTTTTTCACAAGCTAGTTTGTTTTCCCCATTATATGTTTTGTAATGCTTTTGGTAGATACGAGAGATTTTGATTTTGATGTTGATTTGCAGTATGTGTGGAATTGAAGCGATAAGGCTGCCAGACAAGAGTTTGTGTTTGTGCAACACTATGAATCAATAGTTGTTGTGCAATAAAAAAAAATCATTAATATAAATCTTAGGTAGTTAGTAAATATTAGCTGTCCAGCAAAAGTTTCTCATTTATCAAACACTTTTGGTGCCATTGCTTTTAATCAATAGCTGCTGGTAATAAAATCTCTAGTCATCGATTATAATTCCATGAGTAGTTGGCAACTCTAGATGTCAAGCAAAAGTTGGTATTTCAAAAATATCTGTGTAGTAAAATCATTTGTTGTCCCATGAAAGTAAGTGGATAATCGGTAACCATTAGCTACCATGTAAAAGTTGACGATTATCAAACACTACTAGTTGAGCAGAAGCACTACAGTTAAAAGAGTCATGCTCAGCAAAGCTATTTGGCTTTGTTTGATTTTCAAGATAATTTCTAAGAAAGCTCCTCAATGTTAATCCATTTTGAATTTTTTCGGTGCAATTGTCACTTTCTTAGAGGCTAGAAGCTTATGCTTTCTACTAGATTGGTAATGCTACCGCGGTTGGTTTGTGCCACAAAATACTTGTGTTTTGCACAAATGTGTTAACATAGCTTGGTAGATTTCTGAAATAATCCATTGCTATGCTGTCAAATGTCAATTGCTCTTGAACGCTCTGCTTTGCACTTTGATTTTTAAGGATAAAAAGTTAGTGGAGTGGAATGGTGGCAAAAACTTTTTTCAAGCACTAACCGTCATTGGCTTAAAATAGTGAGGTGATCTTAATTTTTAACTATGAGGGTGTTGGTGAAGGAATAAACAAAACGACTTAGTGCTTCACCCACTATGATTAGTGGCTTTGACATGTGAGCATCCTTGAGCTCGTTGTTCTACTATAAGTACTACCAAATTGTTTAGTCTATGAATTGCATTGTAGAAATGGGAGCTGCAATGAAATACACTTGCATTCTAGTGTTTCTAGTGATTCTGGGCTGTGCTGGGTTCAATGGAGTTATTGGTGCTGGTGAATGTGGAAAATCTTCCCCTGATAGAGAAGCTTTCAAACTGGCTCCTTGTGCAATGGCGGCACAAGATCCTAATGCTGATGTTTCCAGCCAGTGCTGCATGCAGGTACAGAAACTTGGCCAGAATCCAAGCTGCCTCTGTGCTGTTATGCTGTCTAATGTTGCTAAGAGCTCTGGTATCAAGCCTGATGTTGCAATAACCATCCCCAAGCGCTGCAACCTTGCTGATCGCCCGGTTGGTTACAAGTGTGGAGGTATACAGAGATACTGCTACTGTTTCTAATTAAGCTTTTGATTCAGTTTCCTTTTTTTTTTAATTATTATTATTAATTTTATTTTTAAAGCTTCAATTGCAGCTTCCAGCAATTGACTGAACTGCTTGTTTCATATTTCAGCTTACACATTGCCTTGAAGAGGAAGGTTGCAAGTATGGTGCCTGTGTTTTTCAAGAGCGTAAGTTGTCTGTTATGTACTTACTGTAACATCCAAGCGTCTGAATAATATCTAATAAACGCTTTCTTGTCATTTGGTTTACTCCCTGTGCTTATTTCTTTCTGTATTACTCACTCTTTTAACTCCAGAATCACCCAGTAAAAGGCGATGTTGCTGAAACTGATAATGAAACAAAGTTTATTCCAATTTTAGATTTCAATCAAGGGATGCAATCTGCATATTTAACTGTTAGTTGCACGAACATGAACGGGCATGATTATGTGTACAAATCCCACATTAATGAATTAAGAATTGGTAGAGAAAGCCATTTATTTCAGTGCTGAAATGTCAGAAACATAGTTCCAACAACACAGAAAAGTGATGAGTTAGATTACAAAAGAGGGATTTTGTAATTTGTATACAAGATACCACATAGGGTGATAACGTTACATGAAAATTGATTATCAGCTCACACAAATATAATTAATAAAACTTGCCCAAATTGTCTAGTTGGAGAAAAGAATCCAACATAGTGCAGCAAGTTTTTGGCGCTTCTATTATCTAATAATACCACCAATCTTTATTTCCTTGGTATGAAAGCTTTATATTAGTGTCACCGTTCCTGCAAAATATTCAAACAAACCACTCTCAAGCAACTGAACAAAAACAACAGGCACAAAAGAAAGAACCCATTATCTTTAGGTATGCAAAGGTATTTTACACCATCAATCCCACCATACAAGTACATCCACAATGGTCGACATCAGGGTCATATTAAGGCATGCGTTAATTAAAAGGTACGCGTGAATACTAATTGTTAATGTTGAAATTTAAATGCGCAATAGTTAATATCCATATCATGATAAGGTATATATGTGCTAACAATTAGAACTGTGTAAAGCCAATTGTTGATATAGATAAGAGCATTGGTATATCTTTTTAATAACTTCGGGACCACGACTCTCTTTTAGGATGCACAATAATCAATATTAGGGACCTATTAAGGTATGTGTTAATTACGAAATCACATACAAAATTCATAAAGTAATGACGTTGATCTATATTAGAGAAATCACATACAAAATTCATAAACAATCAACTAAATTATTGAAGGATTAAATTAGAATATCTTACCATATATATAGGTGGTGAATTTGCATTATCATTTTGGGGGTAAGGTGTCAGTAATAGAGCGAACCTGCGTCATTAAGATAACAAATATTAATTACATGATTACTTTAACCAATGGTTTTTTGACAACTTCAATATATATATATATACTGAAGATTCTACAAAACAGCATACCCTGCCACCAATTCCCTCTCGAAGCACTGTTAGAATTGTTTCCGTTTGGATCATCCTCATCCCCATCTTTCTTAACCTGATAATGAAAGCGAAAACAGAAAAAAAAAAAAAAATTTCTATTACAATACTAAATAGTTAAAAAAGAAAAACAAATAATTAATTGAAAAATAATACCAGTTTAATTGCTAATTTATTTATTTGGCCATATGTATATATTTTTTTAATGCTTAATGCATGCACGTGTAACTATTTCATAATATAACAGGTAACATGCTATACTCACAACATGATGATGAGATTCAGTAGTGGCTTTGGTTCTCGGAGAGTAATTTTCTTGGCCGCCATAGTAGATTGATGAGCTAAAATAGCAAGGTTCTGCGCTTTCGCTCTGATAAATTGAACTCTTGTCTTTGCTATTAAAGATATTGCTCTCACCACCTTTGCTGCTTTCACCTTGCTTTCTCAGTGACCCTATTATTGATCCACTGTGGCTCGAGCCTCTCCCTTGCACCTAATTTTTTTTTTTTTTTAAAACGAAAAAGCCCTTAGAACTTTCCATGTAATTCATGCACTAAAAATAGTGGAAATGGATTCTATATATAGCTATGCTTATCTGTACAGAGCAAAATATAAAGCTGAGCTGTTGCCTAACAATTAATATACTGATGATGTAAATAAATGTACATGCAGTACGAGATCTTTTAAATTCTAATAAGCATGGTGCGGATCAGCACGAGATCCAAATTCATAAAATGTAACAATTGTTTTAAAGAAATCAAATACCGCTGTTGGTGGTGAGAAAATGGAGCCAAAACCTCCAGTTGTGGCAGATGAAGAGGAGTCCTTGGGGCCAAAAAGATGATCAAAATTGATGGGTGAAGAAGAAGAAGAAGCACTCTCTTGCCTTTTGTTTTCCATATGTATGTGAGAGAATTTAGAAGCTAATTATAATTAAGGCTTAGCTTTCTTTGTCAACCAACGAACAAAACTACTCTTTTGATAGTTTAGGCTTTAACCGGAAACGACCACACTAGCTCACTGACCAAAAGAGACAGACTGCTTTACAGAAATCTTATTAAACAGCAGTGGATAAGATTGCAGAGTTGCAAACAAACAAGAGAGCACGTGAAGATTGCAGATGTTGTTGATATTGCGATGAAACGGTTCCCTGCTATTTATAGACCCCAAAAAGGAAAAAAGATGCAGAGTCTCTCTTATTAGGTGGCTGAGTGCTAACCCCCCCACCCCATGTGGGTTCATTCAATTTTCTCCATTGTGACACATGGTTGCTTTCTCTTTCCCTGATCAAGTGGATTTGATGCCAGCTTCTATCCCTTGCTGCCACGCGTCCCCGTCGCCATCCTTGTTCTTTGACCCAATTTCCAGTAATAAGATCATTATTGAAACTTTGTCTCTGATAACAAGTTGTTAAGAGATTTGGTTAATTATTGGCGTAGCTTTTTGATTCAGAATATTAAGATTCTCTTGCACAATCGAAGTCTTCTGTATGAGTCATGACCACCCCATGTGCAAACTCTATTTCAATTTTTGGACCTATTTGTTTTGATATCAGCTTTTAATGCAAGAAGCTTTTTAGTTTAGTGGCTTATCTCTCACATATTAATTAATTATTTGAACAAATTAATAGTTTTAAGTTATGGTTTCAGTTACTTTCATTGCGGGTGTTTGAAAGTTTTAAAGAAGTGCTTAGGCTCTACTCTACGGCTTTTTAGATTATTACAGTCCCTGCGAAGATAAATGGATAAGGTCGTTTGCTTTGCTTTATAGCAACTTGGTCTCATGGGGATATGCTTTGATTTCTCCCAAACAGTTGACCCCTGCTAACTATTCCTCATTCACTTTTTCTTTTGTTCTCAATGAAATC
This sequence comes from Citrus x clementina, assembly GCF_000493195.1. Taxonomy (NCBI): domain Eukaryota; kingdom Viridiplantae; phylum Streptophyta; class Magnoliopsida; order Sapindales; family Rutaceae; genus Citrus; species Citrus x clementina. The sequence continues at coordinate 359,648 of NW_006262274.1, forward strand.
AACATAAGATACCAATATACCAACCGTTGCATTAATTCCAGAGATAATCATATTATTGCAATTAATCTTTGAAAAATCAAAGAAAGAATATATGATTTTGAAAGATAGATGTTAGTGCGTGTGTGTCTCTGCTTTCCATTGAATCTGAGAAGTCGGTTAAAGGGTTTGTTTATTATCACAGCAGTGTGGATGCATGAATATGACTACTTCTTTCTTTCAAATCTCCCACCATCAATTTTTAGCATCAAATTAATCGGATATATTCTAGCTGTTATGCAGAGGGAAGCACTAGGTCGGCAAAAATCAAGCCAAGTTACTAGAACCAAACTAATGCTGAAGATTATGTTCACACTAGTCTGAGTAGCAACGTCATTGGGCAAATGACAAGCCTAGGTCAGATATAAAGTTAGTATGAGGAAAAGAATAACGTGAGAGTATCTTCTTGAATTAATAAAGTTAGAGAGATTGAAATAAGAAGCAAGATGAAAATGTCGGCACTCATTTGTGCAGTCGCTGTGTTGACTTTTCAATGATTTTATGCCACATGTAAATTTATTACAATATTAATCGTCAGTTATATTCATGTTGTTATCTAATAAACATCAATTATATTTTCTTAAAAATCATTACTGAATATAAATCTGATATATAAATGGTCGACTGCGTATTAGTTTGTGGTCCTTCAGGGGATAAGTGGCCAAGGAATATAGCAAATCTGTCATTTTAACTGGTTATAAATGGATGGAGTGTTGGAAACTTTTTTTTTAAAAAAAAAGGGTAATTGTTTTAGATCATATTTGACAGGTTTCTTTGCTCTTGTTTCTGCTTTGAATTGTCAGATCCTTTCACCAAAAGCATAAAGTAAAAAAAGAACACATTGTGAACGTAATTTTCACATGATTTGAAAAATTTTCGAATATATTAGAGATAATACAATCATTTAATACATGCACGACATGTGTTACTAGATTTAATATAACCACCACTTATATGGTGGTTTTTCAAAATAAATACGTATGTCATAATATTATTTATTTGTTATATAACTGACATAATATTTCTGATGTCTTTTAAAATTTCTTCTCTAATGGCCACGCCTTTAATCATCCGACAAGCACCAAAAAGATTATGTGAAGAATCAAGCTGATCGCTTGTCCAATGAGCACCGCTCGTATTCATCTTTTGCTGCTTATGAAATCCCCTCCATAGGCAACAAATGCACTTTCAGCACTACCCAGACAGTAGATACATGTTCACAGAGTCTCAGTCTTTTGCGCCAAATTAAGTCTAAAAGAAGCTGTGATTGACTAGAATTTGTGCCATTATAGAGTCCAGATATATGTGTGTGTGTGCGCGCATGCGCGCTTGTTTATATGGTATATAAACAATCTTATTTATGTCAAGTCCCTTAATCTTGGCCTCTCTTCAAAGAAAAACGACGCCAAGTCAGTTTTAATATTACCCAATCCCAACTTCTCTAAGACACAAGAAGCGTAACCAACCAATTTAATACTAAAAAAATTAAGATGGTTAAACAAGACTCGACTTCTGTTACAGTACATTTATAATATAAAGGATTCTTCATTCTGATATGCTAGCTGCTTTTTTTTAAAATAAAAAAAATTCAAAACGTACGCAATTACAAAGATTTTGATGAATCAAATTAAATAATAGAGTCATTCTTACAAGCGAAGGATTTGAGGATTACCATCGACTTAATTATAATGGAGACTGTGGCCATTAATTTTGTTTAAGTGTGTAAAAGATCTTTGATTAATTTATTGATAAGAAAGAGTATTTTGTCACGTGTAATGCCATGCTAGTAGATCTTCAGTGAGATAAAGCAAGATATAGATATTCAATCAAGGGCTTATAAATGATTATATCATATGCATATTTTAATCAAGATACGGGAGATATGAGATTTTAGTTTCATAAATTAAAATTTTAAAGGTTCTTTCTGGATAAATTTGGATAGGATAAGTGCACAAATTGTCTCTCTCCTTAAATGTGACAACTTCCCAAATGCAAACTAAAGTTGAGAATTGAGAAGTTTTCTAGAGGAAAGACTTGCTGAATCGAGTTTCATGGCATATTCTCCTAATCTTTTATATCTACTTCACTTTTACAAGAAGTTAATTAATTTAACTAAAACATATTATTCCCATATCCCCACTACTTCGCTTCTAAAATCGTATCGAATCATTTGAGTGAAACACATATTTACGTTAAGGTTTAATTACTTTTTTAATAGGGCAAATAAAATTCGCTACAAATTTAAAAGAATTTAAACGAATCTATTCCTGTAAAAATATATTGAAGCAAATTCCAAAGATGAGGAGGATACTAGAATATATATGATTACTAGTACATGTATGATTATAGTGTAAGGAGATTTCAATACGGATCAAATTAAAGATAAAGGCCAGCTAACAAATGTTTTTAAAATGTTGAAAACTTTTAGTTTTTAAGTTTTTTTTTTTTGAGACTGATTAATCATCAGATTACTGCATTACACAGATATTTACAACAACTGCTTATTGTAGCAGAGGTATTACACTGATATTTACAATCAGATATACATGATTGGGACTTACATTATTACAATGAATTCTATGAAGTACATGCCCAATACAAATAACCCCTCACAGGAGAGGATGTCCATACTCTACTTGCATTTCGCAAGGGAGAATGATATAAAGAACATTTAGCCCCCACAATGCACTTTTAGTTTTTAAGTTAAGCGTACACGACAGGTTAAAATAGATTCGTCAAACAAAGTTCGATCATGGGGATTTTTATTGTTAAAACTTACATCCTACTATTGTTATTATTATTTTGAAATATTAAATACTATTATTTGAACATTAACTTTCAAACTGAGCAGGTATTAGAATAAAGTGCTCAACGTATTCATCATAATCACTTAATACCTGAATTCACATGAGACAATGTTTGAACGGCAGCCCAGAAATAAATTAAGCTGCATTCACAAATCCAAAAATAAGTGGGTATTAATGGGCCATATTTTTTATGAGTCTTTCTATAGTGTAAGTGTTCGCATTTCTTAAAATATGAATTTTGAATTTTACAATGTTGTAAAATTTAGAATATGTATATTAAAAAAAAAAACATGCGCTCGTGCTTAAGAATGCTTATATCTTTACTTAACCTTTTAGATATATTATATTATAGAAACTATCCAATCCAGATCTTGAACTTAATTTGATAAAGTTAAGAAAAATTATTATAGACCATATAGTGTAATAATGTAATGTTATAATAATATTATACCATATAACGTAATAGTTTCTTTTTTTTTTTTTGGACTTTAATAAAATTTAGGATTTTAGATCTTCTTTAGCTAGATAAGCACTCCATCATATTATACAAGATGAATCTCTATATTTTTAAACAATTTTAACATTCCTCTTTGTGAGTAAAACCATGTACTGACTCGATTAAAATGAATGATTTTCATAATTAATCCGTCGAAAAAGCAAGTTATTTTAAAGTTAATTCGACCTCTGTTGAGTTTAGGTATTGGAACTCTGTGAGCTGATTTAGGTTTAGCTATATTCCAGTAGTCGAAAATAAAAACCCTGTAAGTCTATCTGTAAATGTATATATACAGCCACTGACCAGATTGCCATAAAAGAAGAAAAACTTTTGACATTTTTCAGGCTGTTGGGAGAAAAAAGTTTGAGTTGCACGTGCTTGTGTAGATTTTCAACACGTTTCTGTTATTGCCGATTGAATTGAAGCCCTTTGGTAACACTAAATATGTTTGTTAAATGTACTTTTCCAGATGACTATATTTTGGACTAATAACACGGACTTTTTCAAGTGTTAAGGAACTAAGTCTAAACAAAAGTTGCAACAATTATTGAATAACGTAATATTGACGGCGAGAAGAGACCTTTTTTTTATCAGGGGTTTGATATAATGACATATTTCATCCTTATTCCTTAAATAATAGTTCATTTTATCTCTATTTTTCAAACAATAGATCAAAATGCGTTTTTATAAATTTATAATTAGTTTACTATACTATTTATTAAGGGAAAAAGAGGATTTTCAATTAAAAAAATACAAATAATTTTAAAATAAAAATCTCAAGAACGATTAATTAATATCTACTTTTTTACATAAATTTAAAATTTGAGAATAACTTAATGAAACAAAAATAACACATAATGTTTGTGTTCACTAAATTTTTTAATGAAGCCAACTGAATTTTTTTAATATATAATAATAATAATAATAATAATAATAATAATAATAATAATAATAATAATAATAATAATAATAACAATTATCCAATCAAGGATCATTGACTAAATTAAAGTAAGGGATAAGAAAAAAGATTAAAAAAAAACACACTTTAATTCAATGTCTTTTGTCGTGTAATACATTAAATATGTGTTTTTATATCTTTAATGTGTGTTTTTTTAAATAAATGAAAGTCTGTGTTTATTTTTGGTAAAATAATTGTCCATTGATTATCTTTTTTTATCCTAAATATATATATATATATATATATATATATTTATATAATATTTAGTGTTATTATTTGTTTCTCCATTAAGTTACTATTAAATTTTAAATTCATGCAGAAAGTCATTTGTCATATAATTATGTTTGAGAGTTTTATTTTAAAATGGTTTGTATTCTCTTAATTAAAATTCTATTTTGCCCTCAACGAATTATACAATAAATTAAAGATAAAATAACAGAAGAGTGTGTTGGGCTATTATTTAAAAAACGTGAATGAAATAAGTTATTATTTAAATAAATAAAATAAAATAGGCTATTATGGCTTTTTCACTATTCAATGCTGTGGTTTATTTTGGTCCATATATATTACTTAGTCTTGCAATCTTGCTCTATAAAGTAGAATCGACCTGCCCCACAGGTAGCTCCAAGGAAGTTTTAGTGGATTTTGTAACACGAGGACTGAGAAAATAGTCAATTTCATTGAATAAGAGGAGAATTTGGCTATCAAGTATTAATTTGAATTTCAAATAAAACTTGATGGATCAAAATCACAATTAATGACAAACGACTAAATTAGATGCAGCCACGTGTAGTGACGCGTGACAAATTGACCGGTAATTATCCGGTTAAAAGAAAACCAACGAACTTCTAATGCTTAGGTAAGGATTAATTTCATATTTACCCTATTATTATTATTAATCATTAGCACACACTAACTTTGATTTAAGCCATCAACCCCACCCCCAAATAGTCAAATTGCTGTCCTACGCGGTTAAGTTCAATTACTGGCCATTTCTAACTAGCACAAAGACATTAATGCCCTTAATTAGACATTAGGTCAATGTAAAAAAAATAAACATAAAATTATTTTTATAAAAACTAAGATTTATGTAAATAGATAGAAATTTATTTTTTTAAACTAAAATTTAGACAAATTAGTAGTTTAATTAATGAATAAAATTATATTTTATGTCATATGAATATAGGGGTAAATTTTATTGCATACTCAAATATACCGATTACTGTTAATCTACTCCAGGTAAAGTATCTTTTTATTTTCATTTCTCTTTTTATACTTCTTTTTTTAATTTCTTCTTCAACTCCTTAAGACTTTTTTTCGATGAATCTCTCGAAAAACCATTTTGTTGTTCAAAATAGAAGAATACACTCATATCAGAGATTTTTTTTTCAACTTTAATAGTGGTGAGTAGAGGTTTTGATAGCCCAATAACGGTGGTTTTTGTGTAGGTTCTACAAGGAAAAATTTTGTAGGGCAAATTGTTATTGGGGTATTTTTTTTCTTGTCTACTTGTTTTTATTTTTTGTTATTTTTATGATAGCTTCAGACGTTCATAAGGGGAATTATTTGAATGATATTGATTTTGGTGAAAAAGTTGCCTTGTGTTTTGGCTTATAGCTTGCTAGTAAAATTGATTTATCTCCATTGATTGTTAAATCGGATTCGTTATTTGTGGTGTGTCAAAATAGGATTTTTCAGGTTCATTGTATCTCAAGAATTTAACATTGTACTTTAAGTTGTTCAAATTCTTAAGTTGTTCAAATTCTTTTATAAGGATGGAAGATTTTCATTCGACTTGTAATCTTTAAGTTTTTTAATGATATGAATTGTAATAGTTTCCATTAAAAAAAAAAAAAACTCTTGGTAGTTCAAACAATCATTACTCCAACTTCATGCAATTAGTTTTTTAGTTAGCTTGAATGGTCGATAACAATTGATTGATATATATTTGCCATCAATATTATTAACTGTCAATAAAAAGACAAATACACTTTGGTGATTTTTTTTTAATTGGATAGATTTTGCATAAGAAGAATAGAAGAACATATTCTTATACCAATTAATATATTTCAAATTCACCAAATAATTAAAGAAAGGGTGGGGTTCTTTAAACCCCTCGAATTTCTTTCCAAATCCATTTTTTAAATAAACCCATAACTAAAATTTTAAAATATTAATTTAATTTCTATTCATTTGAGAATTTCAAAAATAACCCTTCGTATAATTTCTATACATTAATATTTTTCTAATTGTTCTTGATTTGAATTAATAAAGAGACTTGACTTTGTCAAATTGAAAAACGTTTGACATCATGAAACGATAAATTTCAATTAATCATCTTCAATTAAACCTTGTTTGAATTATAAAATCAATATTCTAGGTTGGTATTTGCACGGATCATTCTTTTTGAAGGGGAGAGGAACTTGCGTGTTCCCAAATATTCGTTTAAAAAGTCACAAATCAAACGATTTACTAGTGTTTATTGTTTTACATAAACTCTAGGAATTGAAAAATTAAGAGATAGTTTCATCTTGTGACACATTTTTTTTAACCCACAGAAAATATTTTTGATATACCATGTATGCAATTACAAGAAACTATTTTATCTATAAATTTGAATTAGATTTCTCTCATCAACTATCATATTTTCAATATCAAACAAAAAAAATTCACACTAGTTTAAATAGATGGATGCTGAAATATGAAGTAATCTTGATACTAACATGTTTAAATAAGTAATTCTATCAAAGGATATTTTAGAAAAAAAAATATGTTGATTAAAGATAAACTCTAGTTGGTTAGTAAACAAGTTCATTTTTTTAAATAGTATACGAGTTAAATTTGATTTTAGAACTTTTTTGTTAAAAAAATCTTACAACTAAATAAAAATAAATTTGATTTCACTAAATAAAAAAATTTGATTACTGAATAAAAAATAAATTTGATTTTACTAAATATTCGTATATTTTACTATAAAAATTGACAAGTTATAAGAGATATTTTACCTGATCAATTTAATTCGATTGAGGCATGATAGTTTTTTAATTCAATAGTAGAAAAGTTAACGGGTCGAGTATGTGGTTTTACATAAAAAGTTAAAGGGTGCATATTGATATTTGTCAAAATATTTGGGTGTACATGGAAATGAACCCTTCTAAATGTTAAAAACGGTTGCCCGTGATTAATTTCTATTCTGGCCTTTAATCCCAACCATCCAATTTCAGTCTCTAGATCCAACGAATAAAAAATGCATGGTTGTTACGTACAGTTTCTGTAACGTAGCCAGCTCCTAATTTACAACAACTTTTATATGTGATAAGCCAATGGATAAAGAGTAATGTTCCAGAACCCCCAGCATAAAAATATCTGTCCTGTCCAAATTACAGTAAAATTGTAATTTTCTTTTCTCAACACCCCCAGCTAAATGTTAATTGTTACCTATTAATCGGCCAAACGGGAAAAATCTTATACCTGCATGAGTCACGTGCGGGATTAAATTTTCTGCATTATACACGAATAAATCTGAAGCCAAGCTTTGATACATGAAAAAAATAGCTTAATTATAACAACGTTGTATTGCTGATCAAATCTGCATTTTTAAGGTACGATGAACTTTCGCAAGAAAGAAAGACTATATTTTTAATAATAAGTAACCTCTGTTATTGTGTAATTAATCTAGCATGCCTACTAAATGGCATTAAATCTTATTAGCCTAACTTATAAAACCATATGTGTATTAATCAAGTGGAATTTGTGACTGCAATGACAAATCATCAGTGAAATTTCCATGGAAGACACTGAAGCTTTGAGCAAGAACCATCCCATGTGCTTCTGCATTTACCACTTTCGCCATCGCAACACTTGCACACAATTCCAAGAGTAGCAAGCATCTTCGAATTTCCTAAACAATATAAATAAAAAAATCATGGAACTAGTATCATTACATTATTATTATCCTTTTCTAGAACACCCAAAAGCAGAAAGATAAATCAATGCATTTGCTTACCAAGTTGATGATTCTGTATTGATATTGGCCTGGTGCTGGAGCATTGATGAGGTACTGCAACAATAATCATCACCAAGAGCAGGAGAAACAGTTGAAAACGCCGAGGTTCAGCCATAATATACTTGCTTTTGTTTTGGGAAAGGATTAAATTGTATGCTTAGTTAAATCTTAAAGGAAATCATGAAAGCTTAAAAGGGCAGGTTTTGAATGATGTGATTGATGTTGTGGCTATTTATAATTGAGTAGTGGAGATCCTCTGAGGATAAGTGCTAGCCCACTTGCCACGCGTTTTCTTTCGCCTTGTTTTAAGAATTTGAAAACATATTTATGTCTCGTATGAAATTTTGGCTGCTTCCTTTTACTTTTGCATATGATATACCTTCTAGAGCACTAACATTTTCCTTTTTAAACAAAAGAAAAAAAAAATTTCTGTAAGTACACATTCAATTCCCTGATTTAAGTTTAGAAGCACGCATATTTCAAATCAATCATTCATGATCTGAGCCTTAACGTGTACTCCGGATAACAGTTAACGACAAGTTTTGCTAGCTAGGGTATGAGTTTTTTTTTTTTTTTAATTCATCCCTTTGAATAATTTAATATTTACTTGTTTATATATATATATATGGGCATTCTCACTTTAATAAAATATAAATATTAGTTAAAAAAATAAATAATATAGATTTCAACACACTAATAGACAAAAAATACAGTTTTTAATATATGGAAATCTATTTTTTTTGTATTTAATAACATCTTTATTTAAACCTCACTAAAGAAGAATTATATATATATATTCAAAAGTTATAACTTAATTAAAAAAAATTGCCCCTTCAATAATTTAATATATACATGTTTAGTATTACAATTTTAATAACTTTCATGGAATTTAACAAATCTAAGATTTTGAATCAATAAAGTCTGGGAAAACTATTAAGTTGTACTATTAAACCATAAGACTTAATAGCTTTTCCAGACTTAACGCTAATAAACCATATAGATTAATATCTTTCTTAGAATTTAAAACATAAGAGATACTGATTGAGGCATACATATAATTCTTCTCTAATATGGAAGCCTTCGTTTTTTTTTTATTTTATACGGACATACTTTTAAATCATACGGTTTAAAAAAGTTAGTTTTTAAAATTATTAAATTACAAGACTTTATAGTTCATTAAAAAATAAACCTATTAAATTCCACAACTTAAGAGCGTGTTTGCATTAAAAAAAAAGAGTAATGATATAGTCACAAACTTTTGTACAAACTAATGTGGCATGGTAAAATTGTTGAATTAAATATCTCTTGGTCCACATGATTTATTTATATTATTCTATATTTTCATTCAATCAATGAATTAATGTCATATCAATTTGTACAAGAATTTGTGACTGACTGACTGTATCATCACTAAAAAAATAAATAAAGGCTTTTGCTCTTGAGAATGACTCTATATATATATATAATAAGATAATAATATAATGATATAATATATTATTATTACTATTATTATATTATTATATAATAATTATAATTATTTTAAAAAAGTTACTACATTACCAAATTCATCCTACACATGATCGTGGTCAATATTAGTAGATTGTATCATTATAATTATAATGTGAAATTGAAAACAGTAAGTCAAATTTGAAAATAAATGTTTGGTATGACTTTTTGGCTTCTTCCTTGGACTTTTTCTACAAAGAGTAATAATAAAACAAATTATAAACAAGTGGACTTACAGAGTTCAAGTAACCCATCCTTTAAGTTTAGAAGCATTCATCCATCTTTCAAATCAATCTTGTACAAGCCTTAACGTGCACTCCGGACAACGTTAATGACAAGTTTTGCTAGCTGGGCTTTTTAGTTTTTGGGTGTAAAATGGAGGATTTAAATTGCTTGAGAAATAATTTGTACTAGATAAGGTGCAGAATAATAATATGGTTACTATCTAAGCCTACAAATATGAGTAGATTGTATCATTGTGGTTTTTATTTATTTATTTATTTACTGAGCATTAATTTTATGATTAATTGCCTTGCATCAGTTTCAGGTGTCAATTGAAGTTAAAGCGGTTTACATTAAAACAAAATATTGTCAGTTTAGTTCTTAAATTCCAAATTATAAGAGAATTCAATGAACTTCAGCTACAATTGTAAAATATATAATCACTCTTTTTTCTTTTTTCTAATCCCTGAGAAGTGAGAATGTTCCATGATATGAACGTCAAAAGCAATTCTTTGACCTTAATATGAAGTTGAAGGTTCAACAGTAGCTCGTTTTATTTCTTTCGAAGAATGTTGAAGTAAATGGAGGGGATGTTTCAATGCAACTTTTATATTAAATGCAGCACTGTAGCTAGATGCATAGACTTTAACAATTTGTTTGAAGACTAAGCATATAATCTGTTGAAAAAAAACTCCTATATATGTTAACCAAAACATGAAATGAGGCCATTCAGTACCCCTTTTTGGTCAAGTAATATATCACGTTGTTTTTAATTTAAGTCATGGAAATCTGGACTTATTTTAAGGGGACAAATTAGAAACGTGTGTATTCCAAATTCTAGGCTATTATAGTCAAATGCGGGTAATATCATAAAGGTTGCAGTTGATTTTTTGGATATCTGAATCTACATAATAAATTTAAATATAGTTTAGAATTCAATAAATTTACCTAAAAAATTAAATAAAATCCAATCATAATTTAACACCTAGAATAACATACAACAATAACATAAATTCACAAATAAAAATACACTATAAATTCACAAATAAGAATACCGCAACATAAATCAAACATAAAAAATAATATAAATCCAAGTCTAACACCACCACAATTCCACAAATAAAGTCATCACAACTCCACATAGATTCCATTTTAAACTATCACAAATGAAAACACCACCACAAATCCACATACATTTGATTTTTTTTATTTAACTTATATATTTTTTAAATTTAAATTTAATTTGATAAATTAATTAATTAAAAAAATTGCATATTCGAATATGTTTTCAAATGCATTGCATCTGGATTTGGATTTGGATCTGGATCTACATGGATCTTTGATTTAACATCCGAATCCGCATTTCTTAATGTGTGGATCTAGATTTTTCTAGATCTATATCTTTCGAATCTTTGCTTTGCGCATCTAGTTCCGAATTTTTGTGCATCTAGGCGGAAACAAGATTTTTTTTTACCATTTCTACCTGCTGGATTTTATATTTAATTAAATTACTTGTTTCATCCCTCTTGTTGAAAAGAAAATAGATTAAGTTCACATTTTTGTTCATTTACTATTCTACCACTCTTTATAGTTTTTAATGACATTTCTTGGAAGTTTAGTGCCAAAATTAAAGAGAAAAATGAAAAAAAAGGTTTTATTCTCTTTAATTTTGGCGCTAAGGTACTTAAAAATGCCATAAAAGCTTATTAGGAGTGGTACAATAACAAATGAACAAAAAATGTAAACTTAAATCTACTTTCTTATAGTGGGAGGGATAAAATAATAATTAAAAAAATAGTGTGGTATGTAAGTGGTAAATATGAGATATAATAGGGATGAAACATGAATTCTTTCTTTTTTGAAAAAAAAAACATGTTTTAATGTATTAACAAATTAAAAAATATATTGGCTCGGTATTTTAGTGCCATCCTCACTAGAGAGAATGTATCATTATGTAAATTATAGGATTTCAATTCAAAACTAGAATCAAATAAAAAAATTCAAATTACTCTTTATATTTCAATAATGTAAAGGTTCTCAAAATTTGAAATAAGTAACTTAATTTGGGACTCAAATACTAAGACTCTCTGTTGGCTTCAGTGCATGGAAAATCCAGCAAACACCAAGATCATGTAATGTTATTGCTCACTCTATAGCAAAGCTTGCCTTAGAGAAGTGTAAAACTGTTGTTTGGGTAGATTCGTACCCCTCAGAAGTTATGGAGTTACTTAACTCCTTGAATGAATGAAAACCACTTTTCTTCTCAAAAAAAAAAAAAAAATACTAAGACTCTCTGTTACTCTTCGATGACACATTTAAAGGAAGCAACATAGATTCTTTTTCAAAGTGTTTTTTTAATTTTAACTTAACTGAATGACAATCAAATCTCCTTTTTGCCCACGTGATTAGATTCTAATCCCAGATCTTGTTTCCTATATATCCAAATAATCTAATTTTTTTTTTTTTTTTGTCTCACAACGAGACAAATAATAATGACATCGTAACTCAAATTGAAGATTCCCCTCCCAAGACAACCAAGCGCTGATCAGACTCTACGGCATTTTGACAAGAAAGGAAATTATTCAATGAAAAGTGGGTACCAAGTGGCTTTAAAGTTTACATTTCCTGACCAAGCCAGCATCTCAAACAAACCATAGTCTCCATGGAAAGCAAACTGGTCTTTGGAACTTCCAGAAAAGATGAAGATGTTCATGTGAAGAGCAGCAAGGAATCTGTTACCTACTGCTCAAAACCTTTGGAAGAAGAAAGTCGTTCCAAGCCCACGGTGTCAGAGATGTAGAAGAACAAAGGAGTCCATTTTACATGCACTTATTAGTTGCAAAGTTTCTGAAAATTTTGGAGATTAACCCCTTTTGAAGAACATGTCAGGCTTCTGGAGGGTAGCATTATGCTATTTGGCATGCAAGAAGCAAGTCAGATATGGAGCTGATGGTTGCCATTTATTGGGCTATTTGGCACGCAAGGAACCTTCTTATCTATGAAAAAAAGAAGGAAGATTCCCGATTATTAGCTGCTAAAGCAGATGCTGTAGTGCATTCTTACAAAAAGATCCAGCTGCCACAATTACAGACATCGTTGAAGGAAAAGTCTAATGTAAATACCTAAGGGCGACGCCCCGCCAGCAGGTTGTTTTAAGATAAATGTGGATGCATCAGTTGTGGTTGAGCAGATTAGAGCTGATTTGGATGCTGTGATTAGAGATTCTAGAGGCAAAGTGATACCAGCGGCTATGCAACCTTCCGAGTTTCGGATGGAGGTAGTATATATATGAGGTTGCAGAAGCTGCAAGACTTGGGGTTGAAACTGCAGAAAGGGTGGGATGTTGGCCCTCGATCATAGAAGCTGATTCACAGGAGATTGCAGACCTGTTTTGAACAAGAAAAGTACACGAATGGAATTCTTTTAGGTTATATCTGATATGCAATCTTGTATTAGAAGGCAGCAACAAATCTCAATTCACTATACTCCAAGAGCCAGCAGTGTAATAGCTCACACGTCACAACTTAGCTAGACTAGCTTTGGACCAATCTGAAATTATATTTTGGGTGAATAACATTCCAACCCACCTTTTGTATTTTTTCACTAATTGAATGCTTAAAAGTGATACCTTATTGTAAAAAAAATAAATAAAAATCAAAATGTTACCTTTTTAACCTCAAATCTTTAAATGAAAAAACAAATGATGTTGGTGATTGTGCCTATAGAGTGATAAGGTATTCAATTTAAAAAAAAAACAAACTTATTAGGTCAAGGAACTATCCTAATTATAAAGTTAAGTGATTATCTTATATTAATTAATATGAGATAAATGAATCGATAAATGAATGTTGTCGCAAGAGAGATAAAAAAAAAAGAGGCTAGTAGTTTTCACACAACTCTAAGCAATGAAAATAAAAAAACTGATTTTTTTTTCAGCTATAATATTCATTGCATTATAATGCTCTGATAGTACTAGGTTCTGATGTTTGAGTTACATCAAGACCTAGAATCAATGGATATCAATACATCACAAGACATTACAAAGGTTGTTATAACAACCTGACACTGCAGTTTGTCTTCTTGTCTTCAGTTGCTCAGTCTCAGGGTCGGCTTTACAGTATTAGGGGCTTTAGGCGAACTTTTTCTTTTTTTTTATGAGGCCTTTTTTATTTAGTAATTTCAATACTCAATGAAACAACAAAGAACTGAAAATTCATTTCAGTTTTAATTCTTAAATTTCAACAAATAATCAAAAAGATTCTAAAAATTTTCAAAAACAAAATCTAAAATTTACCATTAGAAATTATACAAAAAGAAGCAAATGAATAAATGAGAACAATACTATTTTCAAATAGAATATTTAGAATGGTAGCACATAAAAAGTTAAAATCATGAATTGATGGTTAGATAATGGATATGGACTTTCTATTTCAAGTAACTAATTTTTTCTTTTTCTTTTTTGAATGAATTAATGCATGTAATAATCTTCATTGTCGAGAAGAGAACAAGAAATTTTTCATCTATAATTTTCTAGATTATAAGATTTTTAGTAGAAATTAAAAGGAATACTCAAAGTCAAAGATTCCAATGTTGAATAATTGAGCTTTTTTAAGAAGTTGAAAAGATAAAAAATATACTTATTTTTATTAGAAAAACTAATAATGAATAAATTAATGGTTAGAGAATATTATTAATTATATCTCTTTAACAATAAGATAACCAATTATAGGTTTTTTTATTAAAAAATAATTATTAATAATTGTAGGATAATTATTAATTAGAGATATGTCTAATAGGCTTTTCTACCACACATATAATTTTTTTAAAAGATTTTATTAACTAGAGAATTATTATTAATACCAAAACACTGAGGCCTTAGGTGACTGCCTTGCTCGCTTATACTTAAAGCCACCCATGCTCAATCTTGTCTTTAACTAGCTGTAATAGCTCGCTCCTTCAACTTGATTACCATCCAATCCTGACCTTTAATGCTTCTAGCCGTCCAACGACTGATATTCAAATATCAGATGGCCTGCTTAATTCAAAGGATTCATGAGTTCCTGCCAATGCTTTCATTGAGGTATATTATCAAACAATTCTGCAACAACCTCAGACACATTTATTTTAACTAGGAGATAGAAGGATATTTCGTCGTCATGATAAATTTCTGGGGGCAAACATTAATTGAGCATGGGTGACTTTATAAGTAAAATTGTTTTCGTAGCTTAATATTAACAAAGAGAAACTATGGCTTATTCAATCCACCAAATTTTGTCTGATATTTTCTTTGACTTTAGCTTGTCCATTCTGTGGCCACCCTCCTTTACTCATCCCGTTCCAGGTCTGCTCTCTTTATTAATTATATAATTCCTATACAATTCTTGTAAGCAAATTTTATTTATTTTGTCCATTTCCGCACATTTTCCTATAACTTGTAGTTTGCAAGAAAATGTGTAATAGATCCCTTAACTTTTTCCAGGCATCAACAGTATTTAGAAGATTGATACCACACTGCTAGTAGTAATTATTTTTGTTAGGATTTTGACATATATCCTTTATCAAAATTTTAGCTAGTCTTCCCTGTATTCATTATTTTCCCTATTCTACAAGGATTTTGTCTAGTATGAGGGCTCAGAAGTTTATTACGTGTGGATCTCATGGAAATATGTGAGATATTATGTGGTAAGCTTGACTTGGTCTGTGTCATTATATGGAGCAAGTCTTAAAGAGTTTCAATTTAAAAAGACCGCTTCGTCACCAAGTAAATCAACTATATATTTGAGCAATCATTGGCTTTTGAGGAAGGGGATCCTAGTCAACCAAACAAACTCAACCATCACATGAAACTGGCATATAAAACAGATGGAAGATTAATTAAACATTCTTCATCAGACTGATCCATTTGCTTCCCACTTAAAAAAAGAATTAACAATGGAGAAATTTAAAATTTATATCTTATATATGCAATCAAGAAATTTCATATGATACTAAGCTACTAACGTAAATAATGCCTTTTTCATTGTTCTTAAAGGATTTAGGCAAGACTTCTGACTTCGATATTTATTTCATCATCATTAGATTAACCTGTACTCATAGCTAGTAGTTTTCTCTCTCTTTTTTCCCAGTAAAACTCAGTCGGGGTTTTATGCAAAATAAATTTAATCAACAATCACATTGCTTTCAGCCCTTGAACTGGTGAAATCTCGTCAAGTTCTGGTAATTTGTCGTGTCCCGGATCGTCTTCAATACGATAAATTTTGCTCCGGTCAACGGCCAATACACCTTGAACTCCTGCATGCATGAATTTCAATTTGAGTGTGTGTATATATATATGCATAGATGGAAAATGGATAAATTAATTAAGAAAAGAGAATGACTTCATTTTCATGTGCAAAATTAATTAATAATATTAATCATACATAGAGTCTTTCTCTAGCACATTCAGGATTTTATAAATTGTAAAAAGCTCTTACAACATTGTAATCTGATTTTTCAATTGTTTTCAATGTTGTCAGATTTTTTACAATATTGTTAAACTCCAAATTTATATTATATATATATATATATATGTAGGATCATACTTTGTAGCTTTTCTGCCTCATTTACAGTGAGTCTGGCTGCAAATCTTGAACCGAGGTTATTGTAACTGTATACAAGAGATTCAGATGGAGTGCTATACATTCCCACATGCCATTTGAGACAACATCAGTATGGGTTAGAATCTAATGGCAATTTACAACAATTAATGAATTTAATTAAATATATGAAATTAAAACTTAGATGCCCTCAAGAACCTTGTCAAGAATTTGAAGATAAGCATTCCTTGTAGATCCTATAGAGGAGTCCAATGACACTATGTACACCTGCATTTATACATATGTATAATTGAAACGAATCAACAAGTGATCAGAACAGAGCATCATAAATTTGATGATGAACTTGCCTTTCTTAAGCCATTGTTCTCTGCATGGCACAGCAGAATGCCCAGAAATGTGAGGGTGATCGCTAATATTGGCAGCAGTAATTTTGCCATTCTGTTTCTTCTGCAGAATAGATTTTTTATATAGCCTCAATTTGCAGAAGGAGCCAGCCATTCAGGAAGGGGAAGTATTTAAAAAATTCCTTGGAAGTTATTCCATGGCTTTCTTAATAAATTTATTTGTAGCATTTATTAATGACTCGGGTTTATTTAATAAATTTTCAGTTTTTTTCCCCTCTTTCAATAAGGTTACTTTTTTTTTCCTTGTCAAACCTCCCCGAATAAATCACTGACGTTTTAATGAAACGGAGGAAAAGAATTTGCACTACCTGCAGAAATCATATACGAGATATATATAATTATTTGTTTACATTATAATTTTAGGGAGATCTCTTATTAAAATCAATATATATCACTTACTTCTTACTGTTTTTATAATATTCAAAACCCTCTAACATTTAAATTTTAAAGGAAAAAAGAGGTAAATAGGTAATTCGGTTGATAATTTATCATAAGAATATTAAATACTTTTTTATTATAAGAAAATGGTTAAATTAAAAAAAGTACAAGAAAAATATCTTCTTGTTAATTTTTTATTCACACCGAAACATGTATTTCTAATTTGTAATACTTAAATTTTTTAATTCAATTTACGTCTATATGATTTTTTAATTTATAATAAATATTAATAAAAGTGTATTTGAAGATAAGAATAATACTATAAAATTATGCCGCCAGGAGATTATTGGCTATTAAAAAATAATAAGAAGATAAGTGGAATATATTAATTTTAGTAGAAGAGAAACTGACAATCTCCCTATAATCTTATCTGAAGCCAAACTAGTGATGCAATGATAAAAAATAGTTGCAGTAAATGTTTTGTTGCACCTAAAGAACGCAAAAGCATATATAGGTTATTCATTCATATGTATAATGCATAGTCTTTGCTAGAATGTTTTTATATTTTAATTAAATGTGGATTTGAGATTTGATTACATAGCCTAGTTATAATTAATTATTATTTAAAAAAAAACATAATTGCTTCCATTGATTAGTTTATCTCCAATAGTTGAATCGAATTCCTTACATGATTACTCAATTGTTGAAAGGACAACATAATATTACTTATTTTAAATTAGGAATGGCACTAGTTTGGATCGGTTCAGTCTTGGAATAAATTGAAATTTCCTGTTCAGTTTAGTTTGGGAATTTCAAAATATCAGTTTAGAAATTTTCATTTGGTTCAATTTTGGTATTAATCCATTTAGTTTTTTTTTTAAATTATAAAACACCAAGTCGAAACAAAAAAAAAAATAAATCAGATTTTTTCTTGAGGTTTGGGTCGGTTTGGCCCACCCCTAAACACCACGTGGCATTTTTTATTTAAAAATTATTTTTTCAAAATTTTTAGTTCAATTTTAAAATTAAAAACCAAACTAGAATATTTGATTTTATACTTACTTAGAATATTTAGTTTTTTCTAAGAAAAAATCAACCCTAAAAATCGAACCGATAATTTTTTTGATCCGGTTCAGTTCTCTCACCCCTATTTTAAATCATTCCAAAAGTGCAGCGTATATTTTTACTTGAACAAGATTTCAAAAGTGGCCATGTTTCTAAAAATTGTAATCAAGCGGGTGATGCTTTAAGTAAATATACTCTTAATTGTTATGATTGTAAATTAATTTTATGAGGTGCCACGTGAAAATTATTTATATTAACTTTTGGCTTCTTCCTTCTTTTTTGTCCTTATTTAATTCTTATTAAGTTTATCGACTACCAATCTAACATGGTCTGAATTGGTGGAAGTGGAAATACCCATTTCTTGCTTGTTTAATGTTAACAATTTAACCAAGATTCATTCACTTGATGCGAGATTAATCGTGTTCACTTTATTTCTTTAATATTACATATGTATATAAAATTATATTTGTTACATGTGGTGACTGTAAGACAACTTTCATGATCAGACTATGTGATCCATTAGCTTCTGGGTAAAGTAAAACGACAAGCATTCGATAAATTTAATTTTGCTACCATTTAAAACAATAAAACCCGGCCCCAGTTATTTATTACATGAACAATTAAATTGCTTGCAGGTCACGCGTCGGCTGTAACTGGTAGGGATGGGTGTTTGGATCGGGTTAACCCGAACCTAACTGAACCCAAAATAGTATTTTCCTGGAAATAAAAAAGAGGTAACAAATTCAATATCATAGCAGCTTTTTGTCTGTAAAACTAATACCAAATATGGTAAATAAAATGCTGATCTCAATATCATGGTAATTTTATAGACTTGAAAGGGTAAAGTTCTTTGCTCCAGTCTGTTTTCTTGGAAGGGAAAAAGGGACTCCATTGCTTTCTTATTCAATAAATTGAAGAAATTTCAAAGTCGTCACCACAGTTTGCAATTAAAAAACAAAAAGCAAAATCTAGTTAATCATTTGTGGGTGGAGCTACAAAGGCAACAACGGGGCTTCTCACATGATGCACACCATCATCCCAAACCAAAGAAGCAGAGATCATATTCACTGATTTCCCCACGTTTGCTGTAACTGTCACAACAAATGACTGCTTCTGATAAAGAGACTTGAAATAAAGGACACTTGGTTGAACTTTGATCATAAGTCCAGGCCGAGTGTACACAACTGCCCTGTAAGTTGACACAGCTGACCCAACATTTGTGACCGTTCTATGGAAGACTTGAGTTGTGTTATTTCCAGGCTTGGTTGATAAAGCAAAAGAAGGATAGTTTAAATCCCACACAGTTGCATTTGTTGAATTGGAACAACTCCTATTATCCCCAGTAACAAGACTTAGATTTTTGTCACTGTACCCTTGTCCGCATAGAAATTTCACATAATCAAGCTCCCCAGCATCGTATACTAGACCCGGGTTAACAGCCATTGAAGGATTTAAATGACCGGATCCGTATGCAAACTCTGCATCGGAATTAGCTTCAACGCTCATGGGGGTAGCTGCAATTTACAATAGTTGTATTCTTGAAGATTATTAATTCAGTGCTAATTTTTAATTTGGGTACAATTTCTGATTGCAAATTGCAACATTACCTGTTGTCATTAGAGCAGATTTAATAGCAGCAGGTGACCATGAAGGATAGAATGACTTAACGTAGGCTGCTGCGGCAGTTGCGTGTGGGCAAGACATGGATGTGCCTGAAATTATGTTGAAAGGAGATATTCTTGGATCACCTTCCGATGGACTCGATGCTTGTGTCCACGATGCTAAAATGTCCACTCCCGGAGCTGTTAGATCAGGCTGCACAAAAACAGAAGTCAAAATTAAGAAACAGATGGGGCGCATTAAATAAAGTGGAGAAATTTTTTCCAATTTTTACCTTCAAAATATCATTTGTAATCGGGTTAGGCCCTCTTGATGAAAATGAAACCACAACTGGAGCAAATTCATTCGTTTCTGCAGTACTTTTCAATATTGTGGCTGTTGGTATACTGTTGATTTTCAACAAGAATGCAACTCTGTCAATAGGCATTTACCAGGTAGCTAGAATTGACAGAGAATTGATTCAGATAGGTACCTAGTTGAGTTTAAGTAGCTTGCAATCTTAATTCCATCATACAAATCCAAATAAGAATTAGGCAAAGGAAAGCTGTAGGCAACATCCCTATCATCATTTCCTTGCATTACGCTACCAACTGCTCTTGCAGTTGCTGCTCCAAATCCATCGTTCAACTCATCGCATAGAACAATTTTCCCTTGCACCAACTTCTCATCCAAGGAGCCTAGTGAGCAGAACCTGCAGCAATCATAACGAATTTACAATTTGGAAACATCAATTAGCACTTGCATTCCACATTTTCTTTCTTAATACCTAGAATTGGATCCTTGGTAACCTCCTGTTCTGTTTGGAGCATCTCCTCCATAGATGAGAGGAAACATTTTTCCCTTGTAGTCAATTGTGTTTATAGAAATTCCCTGCATATGGGAAAAAGGTTCAAGACCTTAGGTTTATGTTCACAATTTCAAGGTCTAATGCACTTTGAAATTGAACTCACCTCATAAACTTCACCATTACCCAACTTAACTCTAGTCACAAACTTTCTATCAACAGTGCTAGCAGCAACAGAGAGAGTCCAAGGTGCAACATTTGCGAGTGATGCAGCATCAGGACCCGAATTACCAGCAGAATTGGAGGTAAGGATACCCTTTTTCATTGCATGGAAAGATCCAATAGCAATTGTATCTTCAAAATAATTGACAGCAGAAAAACTACCAACCGAAATTGAGATTATATCAACACCATCAGCAATTGCATCATCAAATGCTGCGAGGATATCGGCATCTGCGCAACCATCAAACCAACAAATCTTGTATACAGCAATGCGGGCAGATGGAACCCCTCCAATAGCTGTGCCAAAACCAATGCCAAATAGACTTGCCTTGCTGACCAAGCCACCTGCTGCCGTTGATGAAGTATGAGTCCCATGGCCTTCTGAATCTCTTGGAGACTTGAAATCAAATGGACTAAATTTTTTATCACTTCTGTAGAATTTAGCTCCAATGATTTTGCTGTAAAGAGTGGCAACAACTTTTTCAGAATCAATTGCACTCCAAGCCCTTTCATACGTGTGCGTAAGTGTGTGCTTTCTTGTGTTTTAAGCTACTTGTTACAAGTGAAGTTTGAAGATGTTTGGCAAGAACCCTTCCATTTTTTTGGAGGAGGACCAAAATTTTCATCGCTGAAACTTTGAGATTCTGGCCAAATTCCTGTGTCAAGCATTCCAACAATGATGTCACTTTCGGTTGTTGCTCTTTTCACGTGCTCGGAGAAACCCATGAAGTCCCATGATCTTGTTGTGTGAAGTTGCTTCTTTCCATTAGGGAAAACTGACATTACTCCTTGCATGCCTGAAAATCAAATGCTACTGTTTTGATAGAGGAATCTAGGAAAATTACGGACAAAGTCTAGAACTAGGGTTCATTTACAAAAGAGGCCAACTCGCCAAGTTGCCGTTGTTCTTACTTTAGAAGCAGCATTGGTTTTTTGGACATAAATGCCCGATATTTTTAACTCTGTATATTTATTATATATATACTCTTTATTTTTATTTTTTTAAAGTTGGCTTTAATTTTCTTAGGATTTTGTGATTTCTGAACCTCACTGATATAAGCTGTGTGATATTAGATATCATGTGCCAAACCTTTGAGCCTCTGAGCCTCATCGTGGGTCAGCTTGGCAACAAACCCATTGAAGCTTCTGTGGTAGCTGTGGAGTAAATGATCTGATGCGCTTCTGTTGAATGCAGCATAGTGACAAATTTTAGTTACAAATTTATGGAGATTATAATTCAATTAATGAATGGCAATTATATTTTATAATGCATGTTCCCTTGAAGACAGAAGACCATTTGAAAGTGCTGTATACGTTTATGTTCTTTGGTGTCGTGTTGTATTTACATGCTCGAAAATTAAGATTAAATAACCTTCCAAGAACTTGATGTAGCATGCTGGTGTGAAAAGATGTTGCAGAGAATTTGCCAGTGGGGCGGTCACCCATGTACACAATATATTCCTGCATTCAGCATAAATGAGAGATTTTATCACAAATGATAAATTTGTATTTCCATAAAAATGAAATAAAATAAAATAAAATAATGATATTTGACCCCTCAAATTGTCTCACCAGCCTCATTTTTTAATTTATTCTAAGATTTTCTTTAATTTAAATTTACAATTTGATCCGAAGTTAATATTCAATTTAAATTATGAATTAAAAAAAAAAGAGAGATGATCTATTGAGAGCATGAGAGAGAAGATTTTTTTTTAATAAAGACGAGTTTTAAGATAAATAATATTAATTAAAAAATAAAAATTAATGAGATGAAATGAGATATTAAATATCACTACTAAAAAAAAAAAAAAATTAATGGCCTTTAGGAGCCCAATTTCATTAAATCAAGTAAACTCAGCTCACTTCATTTGTGGCCAGCGCTAGCCCAATCAATGAGCCAATGCCGAGCCACACCGTTATTCATTGTAAGCCCAGTGAAAATGAAGAATAACGTTTTCCATTAGAGTGAAACTTTTACCACCATTCTGAAATTCTCATAAAACCCCTTTTTTTCAAAATTTACAATTTTATCCCTAATTAAGCTTAAAATGTTATAAATTTTAGTTAAACCCTATCACTCTTATCGATCAATATATGATTCTTGAAGGCATGCCTAACTTAGTTAAACTCCTCCATTTTTTGTGGTTATTCTTTATTTTGTTATACTTTGTTGGCAAACGCCTGTTAAAAAGGTTGAAGGAAATTGAAAGTGATTCTCTCAAGGCATGATTTGCAAATTTAATCTGGTGAAAAAGTTATGTTACAAAAGAATTTCGAAAGTTATGTTACAAAAGAATTTCGTTCTTACTGGAGAAATAAAAATACATGGTTATTTGTAGAATTAAGGTGGGTGTTGTTAAGAGTAGTGTAATTTATGTATATAACTATATATTTAATGGGGTGCTTTTAGAAATGGTGTTTTAAGAAGTTTTCAAAGAGGTGCCAATAGTTCAGACTCTTTCTATTAATTTATAAGTATCTTGACAAAGGATTAAGATTCCCTCAGTAATGTGAATTACTCATGAGAAAAAATTAGTGGTTAATAAATAAAAATATGAAAATAGATAAATTCTAATCATATATTATTATTAAAAGACATATGACGTAACATTTCTAAAAACTCAAGAGAACTTGAGTAAGGAAAAAATCCTTACTCTTTGTCAAAACCTAAAGCACTTTGTAAGATACAACACTTGTAATAACAATGGAATAATAAAGCATACCTTTCGGTCATCAACCAGTGCGCCATTGCAGCAGACAAGCAAAGTAAAAGAGAAGCAAAGTAGCAGAAGGAATGGAAGAAAAATTTTGCTTGCCATTTTAGGTTCTCTTAAGATCTGCAGGTTACAATTAATGAATATTAACTTATGCACTAACCAAAGAAATGAAGTTCGTATTATATATATATAAGTTAAGGTTCGCGTATATCACATCAAAACCCCTATTGTGAAGCTCGCCAACAAAGCCGGTCCGTACATTAGCCGGCATTGTCATCTAAAAATTTTGTGTTTTAAAGCAAATTTCAAAATCAATTTCATCATAAACCTACACATCCTTGCTAATTGACAAAAAGGGAAAAAAAAAAATTCGTACTTCGGGTAACATAGCATATTGGATGTACAAATTTCCTTTCTCCAAAACTTCTGTTTCCATCCTATTGTTTCATAAGTGAACATCCAAAGTCCAAACTCCATTCCTTTTATTTGGTTTGGAAAAAAAAGATAGTAATATACTGTAACATATACAAAGACTATTGCATTATGAACTTAGATCTAGTATTGACCTAAGATATGTACTAATCTTTGAAGATCTTGTGCCAATAAGCACCAATCACATTAGTGTAAAAAGTTAAGCACTGACTTTGAATTCAAAACATTGTCTACCAGAATTAATGTATAATATAATGTTGTTTATCTGCATCAAAATATACAACATTAAGCAGTAAAAGAGGATCTATTTGTCCTTTAGAAAAATAGTAAGAGTTTAACGATATATTTTTAAAAAGGCCTGTCTAGTTATTCATTGAGTTAAATGTTAAGAGTTTGGGTGTCATTTTTCATCTTAAAAAATATTAATAATATATTAACAATTAATTAATTGAAGAGTTCTTCTTTCAAAAAAGTTATTCCCTTAATTATTGCTTCTAATGTAACTTTTAAGTGACGAGTATTTCATGTTTTAGAATACCAATTTAAGACCAAATTAACCATGCTAATTCACAAAGGAGAATTGTTAATTATCGCTATTTATTTTAATTTTTATTGACTATATACTGTAAAAATCGTCACAGTCTATTTCCTATGTGCACAGCCACAGGACTATATTGTTGAGAATCAAATAAAACGACATTGAATGAAGTTTTCAAAGACGTAATCTGCACTTGTCAAAGGGATAATCTGCACTTGTCAAAGATAAGATCCACGTCGAACGGATTGACACATTTCCTTCCGTATTCACATATGTAAACTTTGAAAAAAATGTAATCTCTGCATCTATAAATAACTCTCAATATATAATATTTTAATTTAAGAAATGAAAACAAGTTTCTTCGTATATAACCAACAGGACGGAAATTAAGATTCTTTTGAATATCTAATGTTTCTCCATTGGGTGCAACGAAAACCTCTTTGTTACACTTTTGTGCATTTTCCAGCAAAAAAACAAAAAAAAAGTATAGTATTCGCCGAATAGCCAGCACAAGTGCGGCAGCTGTCACTGTGACTTAGAATAAAGAAACGATGAAGTGAAAATGTATCTTCAAATTTTAAGATAGAATATAAGCAACAGTGGGGCTCCTTACTTGATGCACATCATGATCCCACACCAAAGCGGCAGAAACAATTTTGGATTCATTCATCGTCCATTCGCTTGTCAATACCTAAAAGACTGTTTCTTTCCAAGAGATGTGAAAGATAAAACGTCGGGATTAGCTCGTGTTCATAGCCCTGCTGGCTCGCAGAAGCTTTACAGGTAGACGCCGGCAATCCAACACAGTGGTGAGCCCAAAGCTTTTAATGAGCTTGGGCTAATTTATAGATTTACGGGAGGAAATATGTATTGAATATCCGTGTGTGCGTGTGTGACTCTATATATATGCCAAGTAAACTTATAATATAAATTATTAAAATTGCAACATAAAAAAATAATTTACGAAATTCTTTTTTATTTTATTTTATTGATAGAGAATGTGAAATACTTGAATAATTTGACATAATGAAAACAAAAAGAGTAAGTATGATTGTAAAGTAGAGAATCAAGAAATTATGAAAATATTGTTAATTATTACTATATTTCGTTTTGTAATTTTCTAATATTAGCGAGGATGTTACGATATATTAATATACTTTTCTTCTATTAGACCAAACCACAATATTTTTTGTAATAAGTTAAAGCAATAATAAATTTTTATCTCCTACTGATTTCAAATTCATTCAAGAAATATATGATGTAATCATTTTATAAAATAAATCTCTAACTACAATTTAAAAAAGAATTAGTAGTTGAATTAGGGGTGTAATTAAAAATAAAATAAAAACTCTATTCTTGTATGAAATATTATATAATCTAAAGGGTATTGATGAAATTTTCCAAGCCCGCTCCAGCCCTATAGGAGGTTCACCACTGCATCCAACATCCATGACAATTCGATCGGCTGCAAGCTCGAGGACTGAGGTTTATTAGACCAAAAGAGCGAGATTGGAAAAAGCAAATGAAGGGTAATTTCGGACTGAAACTGTTGCATGAGCGGCTTCAACGATATATTTTCACCAGTAATTGTAACTAAGGTTTATCTTGATTTTTTATTTTGACAACGATATAACATATCGGAGAAGTGTAGTGGTGCATCCTTGGGCCTTGGTGGCCGCCCAAAAAGTTTATGCATGTAATGAATGATCTCAGCATCATATACCAATCTAGGCTCTTTGTTCAGCTCAGAGGAGTACACATTTATTTTACTCAATGTTTGAAGTGAAACTGTATATTGATTAACGAGTGGTGCTGTTGGCACCCCTCTATATAACTGTTTTGAAGCCCTTGCTAGTTTTTATTTTTATTTTTTGGTAATAGAAGACGAGCCTTTTTTTTTTTTTTTTTTTGAAACTGATTAAGCATCAGGTTACTGCATTACACTGATATATATACAACTGCTATGACAGCAGGTCATTACACTGATATTTACAATCAGATATATATACATGGGACTTATATTATTACATTTTTATTCTATGAAGTACATGCCCATCCCAAATACCCCTCACGGAGGAGGGATGTCTCTACTCCATTCGCATTTTGCAAGGGAGAAAGACATTTATAGAAATCTCCACACAATTATGTTTAATTGGAGGAGGTTGAGTCCGTGGGGACTCGAACCATTGCCCTCATAGTCATGCTTAACTTTGAGGGCAATGGTCCACCACTGGGCTACAAGCCCAAGTGGCATAGAAGACGAGCCTAGCACAAACGCTAAGGGTTTACAACACGAGGGCCTTGCTAGTTTTTATTCCGATAATAACACTACGTTCTTCCTTTTCAATAAGCCTATAAACTTTTACTATAATCATTGCAAAATAATCCCGAGCATGTTTAGCATTCGACAACTTCGGACCAAATAAACCCACCCAGTGGCACTGAACAATTTTCAAGATGGAAGCCACTTTATTACTTTAATAAGAGACATGAATGGATTCTTGATGGATGCTTAAAGATCAAAAGCAAAAGGACAACATTAAATAAAAGAAAAGCACTCACACATATTCTACATTCATATGTTTTTGCAACATGACAGTGATTAAACTCATTAAACATAAATTTAAAACTCAACAGAGCAAATTTAGGTTTCAAAATTACAACTTAATAAACTAACATAGAGAAAAATATCAATCAAATTTCTGACTTTGGAAGTAACTTCTGGGAGTTTTATTCAACCAATTGCTGACGGGTGGAAATGATGTTAGAAAAATAATAGAGACACGAGAAGATTTTATTATTTTAAACGTAATTGTAAATAAGGTTAAAAGCATAAATTAATGGATTAATGTTGCAAATTCTGCGTAGTTTCTTTCCTTTCTTCATTGACGCCCATGGCCCTCGCCAAATCTTGCAATTTTACGATACAACATAAACAACAATAGGGCTCCTCACTTGATGCACCCCATCATCCCACACCAAAGAAGCAGAAACCGTGGATTCAATTATCGTCCCTTCGATTGTCAATTGAAAAGGTTGCTTCTGTCCAAGAGATGTGAAGGACAGAACGTTAGGATTTACTTGGATTTTAAGGCCTGCCGGTGCTGTCACAGAAGCTTTATATGTGGACAATGGCGATCCAACATTTGTGACGACTCGGTTGAAAACACGACTGCTAATGTTATTTGATTCGAAGGGAAAGACAGAAAGAGCTAATGAAGGATAGTTTAGATCCCAAACTGTTGCATGAATGGTTTCTGAGCAACTACTGTTATCACCAGTCACAAGCTGAAGAAGGTTAGTACTATATCCATGGCCACACAAAAACTTTACGTAATCAATGGCCTCTGCATCATATACCAAACCAGGATTTAGAGACTTAATAGGATTTACATGGCCTGAGCCGTATGCGAATTCGGCATCCCGGTTCTTTGCTGAACTCATAGGAGTAGCTGCAAAGAGAAGTTAAATGGAATAGGGTTAGCCAAAAGCTAATAAAATGACTATGCACATAGTGGAACAATGTCTGATGCAATGCCTGCGCTCTCTATTGCATATCCTAAGTTTTCACGTAAATTGTACGCATAATATATGGTAAATTAGCGGTCTAGAACAAAAACTTGGGGATCAATAACAAAAACTTTGGGAGTGCAATGAAATTTTTTTAACATAACCTCGGAGCGCTGTTACCAAACAGTATTCCACCATAAATATTCCCAGATGGATATATATACCTGTGGTCATAAGAGCAGATTTGATGGCAGCAGGAGACCATGTCGGGTGAAATGATTTGATGTAGGCCGCTGCACCAGTAACATGTGGGCAAGCCATTGATGTGCCTGAGATTATATTGTATGGAACAAATCTTGGGTCACCCTTAACTTCAGATACTGGGTTAACGGGAGACCATGCAGCCAAAATATCAATTCCTGGGGCTGAAATATCTGGCTGTAATACACGAGATTAGATGAACTGTCTTAAAATTTTAAAAAGTCATATATATATATATATAATAATTAACCAATTAATATGTATCCTTTTTGTTTTTCGAGAAAAATTAACATGTATACTTAGTACAGACGTTAACATAACTCTTAATAAATTTACCTTGAGAATATCAGGTGTGATGGGGTTTGGGCCTCTGGATGACAATGAGCCAACAAAAGGAGCCAGTGTATTGTTGCCCTCAGTACTCCTATATATTGTCGCAGTCGCATTTCTTTTAAAAAAGAAAATTATTAGGACATAAAATATGTGTATGTTTTACACAATGCCAATTACCAGTATTAATTTTCGTTAGCAGTTCTCAAGAGCAGGCATTCAAGCGTTCTAAAACAGAAAATTGAGGCTAAATACAATTCTCTAATTATATTTTAACACTAAATGTAGCTAAAGAATGCTATATGTATGTACAAAAATTGGTACCTGGTAGAGTTGATGTAGAGCAAAATGTCGCTTCCATCGTTGGTGTCAACGTAAGAGGTGGGCAAGGGAAAAGAAAAGGCTCTATCTCTGCGTCTCTGGCCTTGCATTAGCGCACCGACTGCACCAGCAGAAAATGGGCCTTCTCCTGAAACTAGATCATCGCAAACCACGATTTTACCTTTCACTAAATTTTGGTCCAGTGAGTCCTGATAGCAAAACCTGCTTTAATTTGGAAATGTAAATTAACTTCTCATTCGAATTTCCCATTATACATAATATATTTGTGCTCCTTTCTCTCCAACCCCATCCCCCAAAGCCTTTTTTTTTCAAATTACCTTGATGAAGAATCTGTGAAACCTCCACTAATGTTTGCTGCATCTCCACCATAAATAAGAGGATATGTAACATTCTGAAGGTCATATGTGTTTATTGAAATTCCCTGAGAAAAACATAATAAATAAATATAAATTCTTGTTAAGATGATGATGATGATGATGATGATAATGATAATAATAATAATAATAATAATAATAATAATAATAATAATAATAATAATAATAATAATAATAATAATAATAATTGACTTTCTCTCTCTCTCTCTTTCTCTCTCTTTTTAAATCTAAAAAATTAATATTTCTATTCCTTTGCAAGATCATTTAAATACTTTATTTCTTTGGGATTATTAATTAATGAAAATGCTCAAAAGTAGACATCCAAAAGAAATTTTCTACCGATGTTCATACATTAATTAATAAGGTCTCTTATTGAAAAAAGGTTATAAGATTGATTGATCTCACCATGCTAACTCAAATAAAAAGATTGTTTTTTGGCATTTCTACCAATTAGATCCTATATAAATATTTAATACTCCATTTTCATGATGTTAATGAAAAATACATATATTTTGATGGTGTTAACAATGAAAGAAAAACATATTGTTTAAAGTAAATGTGACATTTTAATAAACAATTATTGAATTAACCTTTTCTACCAATTAGATTCTATATAAATATTTAATACTCCATTTTGATGATGTTAATGAAAAATACATACATTTTGATGGTGTTAATAATGAAAGAAAAACATATTGTTTAAAGTAAATGTGACATTTTAATAAACAATTATTGAATTAACCTTACTTGCAACCATTTGATTTTTTATTAACAATTTAATGTTTGGAATAAAATAAAAGATAAAAAAAAATATTAAAGTATCAATCTTCCAAAATTAAAATTAAAAAATGCTGTGAGCAGTGACCGAATATACCTCGTAAATGTTGTTGTTTCCTAATTGGACTTTAGTGGAAAATTTTCGATCAATAGTGCTTGCAGCCACAGAAATAAACCAAGGTGCAACATTTGTAATAGTTGAACGGGAAGGGCCGTCATTACCAGCCGAAGCCGAGGTCAATATTCCGTTTCTCATTGCATGAAAAGTTCCAATGGCAATTGAATCGTTGAAATACTCGTGCGGATTTGATGATCCAAGTGAAAGGGATATGATGTCGACGCCATCGGCAATTGCATCATCAAATGCTGCAAGAATGTCCGCATCGTCGCAACCATCTGACCAACATATTTTGTACACCGCAATTCGGGCAGACGGGACGCAGCCGCGGGCTTTCCCGGAGCTGAAGCCATACAGGTTTGCCATGCTAACCAAGTTGCCAGCAGCTGTTGATGCGGTGTGTGAGCCGTGTCCATCAGTATCTCTTGGAGAAGGTAGGTCATCTGGACCAAATTCTCCATCACTTTTGTAGTATCTTGCTCCTACAATTTTGCTGCATTAAGCATGACATGAACGCGGGAATTATTAGACTGAAGGTTTTCTCGGACACACATGTGATTTTCCTGAGAAGGTTTTGTATATCTCTATTGTGGTATCACTGAACATATCCAAAAAAAATGCATCTCAAATGATATGGTTTTCATCATATGAAGAATAAGTAAATTAAAAATTATACAAAATTAATTACCATTCTCAAAAATGCTACGTCACATGACACATGAATACATGATTGTGATAAATTCTTTTTGATAATTATTGGGTACGTATCAAGCATTATTATTGTTATTAAGAGCATGATTATCCTATGATATTATGCTACTCCATTTATTGGGAACCCAAGGGGGGCGAAGTGTCAAAGTGATAAAGATAGGGTGTGAAATAATCTTAACAAAGCGATAAACTGGGGTAGAATGTTATATTTCAAAAGAAACCGAGGCTAAAGTCCAGATTTATCTGTTATATAGATTCAAGTTATAGAGAAATTCTACAATACCTCTGTATAGATTCAAGTTATAGTTATTTTTTTTGGTTTAAAATAGAAATAAAAATATCCGGGAGTCTTGGGGGCCCTTCCGACCCCGGCTGCTGCCCTGGACCCACCATTTTTAAAAATAAATAACCCCCCCCCCCCCCCTCCCTTTTTGGTGGCAGGCTAAGAAAACAAATCTTTAAAATAAAAAATAATGTTTTACACATTGTTTTAGTCTATTTTAGAGACACTTCAAATTCCATTGTTCTGAGTACCTTAATTCTAATGTTTCTAAGGACGGGCAACCCAAATTCTAATTTCTAGTTCCACCCCTACATATTTTTAGAAGCTTATTTATTTTTAAAACCATGATGTAAATGTTATTATTATTGTAAGCTTACGATGAGTTGAGTACATACTTGTTGCAAGTGAAATTGGCTGAGACCTGACTGCTGCCTCTCCATTTGGTAGGTGGTGGACCAAATCCTGTGCCATTAAAGCTTTCAGACTCTGGCCAAATTCCAGTGTCAAATACTCCAATTACTATATCACTTTCTTCAGTTGTTGATCTGTCAACTTGTTGGGAAAACCCCATGAAATCCCATGATCTTGTTGTGTGAAGCTTTCTCTTTCGGTTTGGAAATACAGATACTACGCCTCCCATTCCTATGAGAGAGAGAGAGAGATTTTTCTTTTTACTAATTAAATTATTGTAAAATAATAATTAGATGGAATACGCATTGCACCATAATTTTTTTTGAGAATATTGCACCATAATATTTATTATTAAAGAAATAAAAAATATTACATTTTATTACTTTTCTATTAATTGACCATTAGTTGACCTATAAAAAAAATTAATTACTTTAAAGGAAAAAGAACTTAAATTCTAATTAAGCTTATTAACTTTCAATACTGTATCAAAAGCCCAAAAAATTAAATAAAAGTTTGCTTTCACACAAGAAGATTGTAACATATATAAAGTTTCCGTAATGCATTTGTTACATTAATTTTCACTCAATTAGTTATCATGCTAATTTTAATTATTAATTATCGACAAAAAAAATTGACAAACAGACATATAAACAAAGACATTCATAAATATAGCCATGCATACACATATTCAAATAATCACAAACATTTCAAGTATTAAATAATAAAGTTTATATTTAAATCGATAAAACAAAGTTTATATTTAAACTGTTAACATATAATAAAGTTTATAATTTTTTAATTTTTAATCAAAATTAAATTAATATTCAATATAATGATTAATATTTAGTTAATAATTTATTTTTATTGATAATTAATATTTTTTCCTTTTCCTTAAAATAAGGGCAAAATTGGTATTTTATATGTCGAATAATAGAAAAGTAGTAAAATACATGGGGATTGTAAAATCTGGATCCAAATTAATATTTTGATATCTGCATCCGCATCCGAATCCGAAAACTAAACAATATGTTGATTCGGATATAAGTAACCCATCTGGATTGCGGGCAAATTTTTTAGATATCTGGATCCGCGTAATAAATTAAAATATAATTTAAAATTCAACGACTTTACCTAAACAAAATCAAGCAAAATCCAATCATTATTCAACAATCAACAATTCAAGACCTAGAATAATATATAACAACACCATAAATCCACAAATAAAAGTACCACAACATAAATCAAATACTAACAAAATAATATAAATCTAAGTCTTAAATCTACCACAAATCCACATAAGTTGAATTTTTTTCATATAACTGAGGGAAAAAGATAACTACACCCCCAAGGTTTGGAGAAATAGTCACAAAAACTTCCAAGTTTTAGAAAAGGGACACCAAAACTCTTTTTGACCATAATACCCTTTGAATATAGTAATTACAAAATTGACTTTAAAGATTTCTAATTGTTTTAAAACATATATATTATTTAATTTATTTTAATGCCATATTTCTATTTATTATAAAATTTTGAGGTCAAATTTTCAGGGTTTATAGAGTTAAAACGTATTATGGTCAAAAGAGATCTTAGTGTTTTTTTTATTGAAAACTTAGGGATTTTTGTGACCATTTCCCCAAATTTTAGGGGTGTAGGTGACATTTTCCTTTAACTTGTATGTTTTTAGTTTAATTTTAATTCATTAAATAATTTAATTAAAAAATAATGTGGATTCGGATATCCAATTTTTTGAATCTACGCGGATCTTTAATTTAGCATTCAAATATGTATTTTTTAATATACGAATTTGATTTTTTAAAGATCTGGATCTTCCAGATCGTTGCGGATCTAGGCCAGACCCAGATTTTTTTGCCATCTCTAAAACTACAAGATTTTGTAATCTTTAATAGTAAAATATTAGAGTTCAATATTTGTTAAACCATTTGTTATTTCACAATAACTTAAGTTTCTCATGTGGATATGCGAATTTGGCATTTCGCAACGGTCTAAAAGGCTTTTACAATGTTATGAAATCTTAAATCCACACTAAAATTCATGCAAATATCCGCACTTTATATATATATAGACTTGGAGTTCACACCGGTGTAAATGACTTTTATAATGTTGTAAACATCATTTATAACGTTGGAAACTACTTGATGACATTGTGAAAAGTCTTTTAGACCATTGTGAAAAGGGATGTCCACACGAAAATTCGTGCAGACATCCACACCTGAGAATTTATTATTCGAGTTTTACTCGTGCAGACATTCACCTACCAGCCATTATTCGAGCTTCCTCTTCTGTTAACTTCACAGCGAATCCATTAAAACTCTTCCTGTAATTACGAAGAATAGATCCTGGACCAATATTGCTGAAATCATTCACATAATTACATATAATAATTAGTCAAAGTATTAATTGGTATTTCTTAAGAAATACATTAACAATTTTGATGCATTGAATGATCATGTTCCTCTCTGTTTTTTATTTGCCACGGGAATTGACTATAATTAAAATAATCCATAATTTAATCTACAAGTTGCTGCAGCAGGTTTAAGTTTAATTTAATTGGTCCAAAAAAGAAGTTTAATTTAATTAATATTTCTTATCGTGAGAAAGTTGACGATACAAATGGGAAGCCTGCGCCTGTGTGCACTAGTTGGTTGCTTTGTGTGAATATTAGACTTTGAGTTTTAGCTGAAACTCTGTCTATTATAATTTAGGGAAACCGCCAGTTTCCTTTCTACTAAAATAATATATACCATTTACTTCAATTATTTTAATAATTAAGATATAAAAAAATTTAAGGAAAACGAAAAGTAAATAGATCATTTACTTAATAAGATAGATATAAAATATATATTTATTATAAAAAATTATAAAATAATAAAAAATATAAGAAAAATATCTTAATATTAATTTTTGTATTCGAATCAAAACCTATATTTCTTATTTTTAATTTTTAAGATCTTTTGTTTTAATTTCTATTTATATGATTTAATTAATAATAAATATGAATAAAAATATTTGAAAATAAGGATAATATTATAAATTATACTATGAGGGGGTTATTGGCTATCATGAAAACAATAAGGGATAAGTTATATATATTGATTTCAGTAAAGAATAACTGACAATTTCCCTATAATTTATTAAAATATTAATGGTGTGACCACAGTTAAGACATAATAATTCTACTAGGGTATTGTTCTATTTATTCAGTACTTGTTATGTGAATATGCATATTATCATGATTGGTTAAAGCATGCACGTGCCAAGGAATTAATTGAAAAAGAGTTTGTGCTCCAGTATCACCTAAGACTTTTACACTTTAGCTAATTCGAACATAAACACACAAATAATAGTCTTTAGACTTTGATATTCTCAATTGTGGTAGAGTTTGTGCCAACAATTTCAAAGAAAATGAGTAGAAAAAAAGAGTTAATGAAAAAGAAAAAGAAATTAATGAAATAAGTTAATATATAATTGACCTGCGGATGACTCGTTGTAGCATGCTCATGTGAAGAGACGCTGAAGAAAGTTGGCTTTGTAACTGGGGTTGGTTGCCCATATACACGATATATGTCTGCATGCATTCATCAAAGATATTTGTATATTATTTGGAAACGAGGATCAATTTAAAACAAATTAAGAATTGTTATTGAATAGTAATTGATGAATGGAAGTGTTTGCCTTTCGATTGTCTTGAGAAGCAGTGAGGCTGATAAGCAAGGTAATAGTGACACACCGCAGGAGAAGCCATGGGAGAAGAGAGATTGATCTGCTTTTCATAATTGTGACGATCAACCAAAAGCTTTTGCCTAGTTTGAAGAAGGGGAGGGGAAAAAAAAGCCAAACAAACAATGAAACAAAGTACTTCAAGCAAGCATAAGAAAAGTTCTTAATTATATATATATATATATACATGAGATAAAATGAATGTCGGTGGAATGTCTCAAATGAAGACCTAATCGATGTTAGGTACGTAGCAACTTCGACGATGATTAGAAGTTTCTTTGGCATCTAATTATGAAGTCAAAATTCTGAATAGGCATTAGTTACGTAGCAACTTTGATGATTATTAGAAGTTTCTTTGGCGTCTAATTACGAAGTCAAAATTCTGAATAGGCATTAGTACTCGATGTTAATATGTAGCCTCTTTCTAAACCATTAGCTTACACACTTGCATTTTTTTAATTTAAATAATTTTAGCTAACAAGACGTATTTTGTTCACAAATTCTTTAAGAATTTGAATGTGTATGGTCAGAACCACGCTTTTGAGTTTTGAGACTAATTCTGACCATTAACATACAAATTGACCGGTGTAAATGGTCGGTTGAATTTTAAAGCAAAAAATTTAATCTTTGAATTAGTTTCCAAGGAAAAACGCGTGGACGTTGACTCATTATTTATAGTGATGATTATGTTAATAAGAGAAAATATTTAAACACATAACTTGATTTAGTATTTCGCAACAAATAATTGCTAACACCGTATCAGATGAGAAAATATTAGAAACATCTCATGGAGCTGTACGTGTCCAATTATGGTTGGGAGAGTTGTAAAGTGCAACCTACAGCTCTCGCAATAAGAGCCGAACACTTGCGACACCCCTTTTCATAAGAAGAACGACATTGCTCATGTGATCATTACCCTTAGAACACAAGTAGTATGTAAAAGTGCAGACTCAATAATCTACACTCTGACCTGTAATGTTAAAATAATAAAAGAAAAATATTGTTCACTTTTATATTAATGCCAAAATATTTTATTTCAATAGTCTACACTCTGACCTGTAATGTTAAAATAATAAAAAAAAAAAACATAGTTTTCACTTTTATATTAATGTAAAAATATTTTAGGAAAATTATCAGTCATATAATCTTAAATGACACTAGTATCAAACGTATTACAACACTTTTTGTTTATATCACTCGTATACCCTAAGTTGACAAAAGAATTTTGGCGTCCACCTTTCTGTTTACTACCGTTAAGAACTTAACAGAATTTGAACAAAATGACTATTTTAAAAGCTTTAAAAGCCTTATATATTCTTTTTTTT
>NW_006262274.1:396735-502121 GCF_000493195.1 Citrus x clementina
ATAATTATCCATAAAAAAATATTCATCTTATACCATAAAAAATTACTAACAATATATTATTTACAATTATACATATTATACCATAAAAAATTCAAGTTTGAGCTTGGATGAGTAG
Organism: Citrus x clementina; assembly: GCF_000493195.1. Taxonomy (NCBI): domain Eukaryota; kingdom Viridiplantae; phylum Streptophyta; class Magnoliopsida; order Sapindales; family Rutaceae; genus Citrus; species Citrus x clementina. The sequence continues at coordinate 396,851 of NW_006262274.1, forward strand.
ATCTTCAATAATTTAGGTTAAATTTTGGAGGAGTAGATTCGGTTGTAAAGTAGCTTTTTTTTATAGCAATTATTAACAATTATCCGATAAATGAGATGACATGTCATTTTTATCAAAATATATCATATGACATGTCATTTTTTACTAGGTAAATGGGATGGCATGTCGTTTTTTAAAAAGACTAGATTACCCTTATGATGTCAGCGCTCGCAAACGGCAGATAACGGATTGATGGATGGTAGAAGTGTTTTGTCAACTTAGGGTATACGAGTGATGCACTTGAAAATTATTGTATCACGTTTGATACTAGTGTCATTTAAGGGTATATGGCTGATAATTTCCCAATATTTTATTTCAGCAAGGATCAATCTACAAAAAAATACAAAAAGATATGACCATATCATATTGTTTCTCAAGAAAATAAAATTGGAAAGAACATGCACTACTGGAAAGCACTTTTTGACATTGCGTGTTTCATCTAGTGTTTCATGATTGGAGTACAGTATCCCACAAATACCATAGAGCACACCTAAACATAATATGCTAACTAATAAATTTGTGGGGTTCAAGAATAGCTTCTACTTATTGATGTTGATTGACTTAAGTAAAGATGTTATAACATTTTTTTAAATTATCATCATCATCATCATTATTATTTTGAAAGAAAAGGTATCACATTTATATATTAAAATAAAAATTACCTGATAGGCCTAAGAAATGTTTTTAATTCTTGATTTAGAACATTTGAGTTAAAAAAAATTACAAGATCACGTTCTCCCTTAAAATTCACCCTTACATATGTGTGTGTTAAAAGAAGCATATCATAAACTAAACAAGACCATCATATGCAACTATAGAGCTATACAAAGACGCAATCAAAGAGCTGCTTTTGGTAGATTTTTGAGCAAAATTTAAAAAAATGATGATGAACTTATTGGATCATAAACTTGATCCAACATGAAAAAAATTCAAGCCCAATTCATAGAATCTTCTTGTGGTAGATAAGGTTGATGTGGTTGGTGAAGTAGGTGAGTGGTAGGTTCTTATGAATGGTGATGATTTGTGTGGTAGTTAAATAAATGAATAGCTGTGATTGGTTTGTTTCATGTATAAATACCCCTCCCCCTTTGTTTTATGCATCAACTAGAAAATAGAACCGCGCTTCACGCGGCTTTGAAAAAAAAATTAGTATTATCCTTTTTTCTTACTTTACACTTGATGAAACTGATAAAAAATATGAATTGATTTTTTTTTAAAGATGAGGCAGCCTTATAAAAAACAAAAAAAGCTATTAGCCAGCAATACAAATAAAGAAGCAACGCAAGATAAATAATAAAATGAGAGAATATATTATAGAGTGATTTTATTCATTCCAATTGTGTGTGTACAAAACAAAAAGATGAGCTCTCCTTTTATAGTTACATAATCACTCCATGAAATTAATGAAAAATTATGGATCATAATTCCTTGTGAGATAGTGGGAGTTATAGGGAAGCTAAAGGTTGCTAATGGGAGATAGTGAGGAGACTAAGAGATATATGTTATGAACATCTACATTTATTTTAATAAATTCATAACACTCCCTCTTAGATGTTCATTAAAAAATATGCCTCATTAAAATATTTACATAATTGTTATTGTGTAATAACAATCAAATTAATTATGAGAAGATGAAAAGCTAAATCTAAAAGAAAATTTCTTTATTTATTAGATAATAGAGAATATACAAAGATGAGAAATGGTGATGCCACATCACCTCCTCAAGTCTCAGCTTTATATATATATATATATATATATATATATATATATATATATAGATTGTAAGAAGAAGAAAGCATAAGAAGCAAAACAAAGCTTCAAACAGTGATTTGTGAGAGAGTGTGAATTGTTCTTATAATGTTCTTGAGCATTTTCTAATAAAATTTGTGTTTTATCTTTCAAATTAATTCTCCAATAAAGTGGTATCAAAGCTAGTAATCGGTGTTCTACATAGTAGTGTAGCATATCAAATTGAAGAGCTCAACAAGAGGAACCTGGCATCGTAAAAATCAGCTCAATCGTAGTTTGAACACGCCCGCAATCGCCATCAAAAATTTGTTGTCCTGAAATTGAGTTGACTCATCGAATTAAACCAAGTTGAACCAACCGAGCTGAGTTGAACCAAACCGAGTTTGATCCATGTCAAGTCAACAGAGTTGAAATGAATCGTTGACCATTTACCAACGTTGACTGTTGACTGTCAACTGTCAACGTTGGTAAATGGTCAACGATTCATTTCAACTCTGTTGACTTAATTGACCATTGACTAAAGTTTGACCTGAGTTCTAAACAAGGTTTTTCGACGTTTCGGGTTCATCCGTGCATTTAAAATCTCTAAATTCTCACTCAATTTTTGAATTGCGACAAATGGCGGCATGATGTCATTCTAAGTTCCACAATTGAAGGGAAGCAAGTTTAACAACTAGAGTATTAAAATAAAGGCTCTATTAGGTGCACATGATGTACGGGAAAGTCATGGAAAACAGTTTTACTGTACCAGAAACTGAAGCAACTTTAACTGCAATGCAAAAGGAGAATTTGAAAGACTTTAAAAAGAAATAGAACAAAGCAAAATGTCTTATCTTTTAATCATTAGATAAAGATGCTTTTGAACATATTACTAATGTAACCTCCTCAAAAAAGGCATGGGAGAAGTTAGAGATATCTTACAAAGGATCAAAACAAGTTAAGGAGGTTTATCTCCAAACATAATTACGATGAGAATTTGAGTCATTACACATGAAGGCATTCGATTCGATTTCTGACGCAATGTTTTGCTAGATTTCACTATAACTTGCGTTCACAAAGAGAATAATGCATAACAAGTTCACAATTAGAATTTGAAATGAGAAAACTCAAATTTTGATTGAAGATGGGTTGATTATTAGAGAAAGTTTAGTACATATTTATAGTACTTATATTCAACTATACCTAGTACACTCCATTCAACAGACACATCAACTACAATCCACCAAACAACCTACTTTATTCCATTGTTTTGGGCCCCTATGTCTCATACGGCATCAATCATAGTTGGTGTGATTGTTGAATGGAGTGTAGTATGTATAGTTGAATATGAGTACTATAAATATGTAGTGAACTTTCTATAACAGTCAGCCTATTTTCAATCAAAATTTGAGTTTTCTCATTTCAAATTCTAATTTTGAATTTTTTATATCTTCTTTTTTTCATGAGAACGCAAGTTAGAGCGAAATCTAGCAAAACATTATGTCAACAATCTACTAAACAAACTACACTCACTCTATGCCATTATTTTGTGCCCTTATGTTTTATATTGTATTAATTTTTTATTATTTTTCTCAGGTTGTAACCGTTTCTAATGAATTAAAAAGAAATGATAAGAAGTTAAAAGAGGTTGGGATCATTGAAAAGATACTTCGATTAGTAGACTCGAAGTTTAACTATATTGTTTTGACAATTGAGGAAACAAAAGATTTGAAGGCTATAACGATCGAGCAACTTCAAGGAAAGTTACAAGCTTAAGAAGAAAAATTGAAAAAGAAGTAAGGAATTGAAGAACAACTTCTCAAAATGGAAGTCAATTTAAAGAAGAGAGAAGAAAGCTCTGACAATGAAAGAATGCATTATGTCCGAGGTAGAGCTCAAGGACGAGGTAGAGGTCATTGTCATAGACGAGGTTGGAATTTTAACAACGACAACTTCAATTATGAAAAAAGAGAAAGCTTAACCAGAAGACGAGGCAAAGGTAATTCAAGATCAAGATACGACAAAATCCCAAGCACAATGCTATAATTGTCAAAAGTTTGGGCATTATGCTTTATAATGTAGAGCTCAAAGTACCAAAATTGATGAAAGAATGAATTATGTTGAAGAGAAGAATGGTAAAGATATTACACTTTTACTAGTATGCAATGATACTAATGGAGGTCAAGAAAATACATGGTATCTTGACATAGTGTTTGTAATCACATGAGCGGAAACAGAAGTATATTTGTGGAACTAAATACATCTATGAATAGTAATGTTGCTTTTGGAGATGATTTAAAAGTATTAGTGAATGACAAAGGTAAGATTCTTTTTTTGCAAAAAATGATAACCACCAGTTCATTTCCAATGTTTTCTATGTTCCCAATATAAAAAGTAACATCTTTAGTTTAGGTTAATTCTTAGAAAAAGATTATGATATTCACTTAAAAGATTATATTCTTTTTTTAAGAGATGAGAGAGGAAACCTAATTACAAAAGTGATAATTTCAAAAAATAGAATGTTTCTTTTAAATATTCAAAATAATGTTGCAAAATGTCTCAAGATTTGTCACAAAGATCCAACTTGAATTTGGCATCTTTGATATGGGCATTTCAACTTCAATCAATCATCTCAATCAACTTTGTGAAAGATGTATAATTGGCAAGTAATTTAGAAAGAGATTTCCAAAAGAGTCGAACTCAAGAGTTCAGAAGCTACTTGAAGTTATAAATACTGATGTGTACAATCCATTCAAGCTAAGCTCCCTTAGCAAAAGTAACTACTACATTTTCTTTATTGATGATTTTTTTAAAAAAACTTGGGTATATTTTTTCAAGCAGAAGTCAGAAGTTTTTGAAACTTTAAAGAAGTTTAAAGCTGCAGTGGAAAAAGAAGATGGGCACCAAATTAAAGTCATGAGATTTGATCGAAGTAGAGAGTTCACTTCTGAAGAAATCATAGAGTTTTGTGAATTCGGCGCCCATTAACAGTTCCAAGATCTCCCCGATAAAATGATGTTGCAGAAAAAAAAGAATAGAATTATTCTCGACATGGCAAGAAGCATGCTCAAGAATAAGAGATTACCGAAAGAATTTTAGGTTGAAGCTGTTGTATGTGTAGTCTATTTATCTAACCGATCACCAACAAGAACTATGTCGGGTAAGACACTATAACCAGCATAGAGTAAAAGAAAGCCCGACATCGCCCATTTGAGAGTTTTTGGAAGCATTGCCCACGTATATATACCAGACGAGAGAAGAGGCAAGCTTGATGACAAAAGTAAGAAGTTCATCTTCATCAGTTATGACAACAATTCCAAAAGATACAAATTGTACAATCCAAACAACAAAAAGATCATGATCATTCGAGATGTAATTTTTTATTAAGAAGGAGAATAAGATTTTGGCTCTAGTATGAATGATTTCACCTTCTTTCCTATTGAAGAAGATGATCATACACAGATAAAATGAGTAAAAGAACAACAAGAACCAGCTGCTCCATGTATCTCACCGGCATCAACCACAAGTGAAGATTCACCACCATCGTTCTTAATGAAAGAATTGAAGAACGTACAAGGAGTCTTTAAGATCTCTATGAGATAATTGAGAGGCTTGATAATCTCACTCTTTTTTGTCTCTTTGTTGATTTTGAACCTGTGAAATTCTATGAAGCTGTACAAGACAAAAAGTGGAGAAAAACAATAAATGAAAAAATCAAAGTTATCATGAAAAATGACATTTAGGAACTTGTTACTCTTTCTAAAGGTCACAAGGCAATCAGTGTCAAATGGGTGTACAAAACGAAAAGAAATGCGAAAGGAGAAATTGAAAGGCATAAGGCTAGGTTAGTTGCAAATAGCTATAGTCAAAAGACTAACATAGACTATGATGAGGTATTTGCTCCTCTAGCCCGACTTAAAATTATCAGACTTATTATTTCTTTGGTTGCTAAAAAAAAATCGAAGATTTTTCAAATGGATCTGAAGTCTGCTTTCTTGAGTGGATTCTTTGAAGAAGAAGTTTATATCGAACAACCATTAGGGTAAATGGTAAAAGGACATGAAAAAAAAAAATTATGATATCGAAGAAAGGTCTTTATGGGTTAAAGCAATCACCAAGGGCATGGAATAGCACAATTGACAAGTATTTTCAAGAGAACGGCTTCACAAATGCCCATATGAACATGCTCTCTTTGTCAAAGAAAAAGATGAAGATATTTTGGTTGTGTGCCTGCACGTGGATGATCTCATCTTTACTGGAAGTAATCTAAGGTTATTTGAAGAGTTCAAGAGAGTGATGATCAAATAGTTTGAGATAACTGATATTGGGTTGATTGTGTATTACTTAGGCATTGAAGTTAAGCAAAAGGAAAAATGCATATTTATCTCCTACGATAGCTATGCAAAAGCAATTCTGAAGAAGTTTAAGAGGAATGATTGCAAGCTTATAAGCACACCAGTAAATATATGGAGTCAAGTTATCCAAACATGATGAAGGCAAAGATGTAGATCCAATATTCTTGAAGAGTTTGGTCGGAAGCTTACGTTATTTGACATGCATGGAACTAGATATCCTTTATTCTATTGGATTTGTGAGTTGATACATAAAGAATCCAAAAACTACCCATTTTAAAGCCGCAAAAAGAATCATGTACTACATCAAAGGTACAATTAATTTTGGCTGGTTATGCTCATTTTCTAATAACTACAAGCTTGTTGGATTTAGCAATAACGATTGAGGTGGAGATATAGATGATCGAAAGAGCACCACAAGATTTTTGTTCTTTATGGGAGACACTACTTTCACATAGATGTTAAAGAAGCAACCTATTGTTACACTTTTAACTTGTGAAACTAAGTATTTAGCTGCTACTTTATGTGTTTGTCATAAAATTTGGTTAAGAAATTTGTTGAAGGAATTGGGTATACCATAAGTAAAGCCAATCGAAATTTTTGTTGATAACAAATCAGCAATTGCCCTATCTAAGAACCTAGTCTTTCATTATCGAAGCAAACACATAGATATTCGCTATCATTCCATAAGAGAGTATATTACAAGAAAAGAAGTGCAAGTCAAGTATGTGAAATCACAAGATCAAGCAGTTAATATCTTCACCAAGTTGTTCAAGCAAAAAGACTTTGTAAAATTTAAAAATTTGCTTGGTGTCACATGATCAAGTTTAAAGGGGGTGTTGGATCATAAAATTGATCAAACATGAAGAAATCCAAGCTCAATTCATAGAAAGTTCTTGTAGTAGGTAAGATTTGTGTGATTGGCGAAGTAAGTTTGGTAGGTAAGGTTGGTGTAGTTGGTGAAGCAGGTGAGTAGAAGGTTTTGATGAATTGTGATGATTTATATGGTAGTTAAATAAATGAATAGTATGATTGGTTTGTTTCATATATAAATACCTCATTTCCCTTTGGTTTATAGATCAAATGTAAAAAGAAGAAAGCATAAGAAACAAAACAAAGCTGCTAGGAGTGATTTGTGAGAGTGTGTGAATTCTTCTTGTAATGTTCTTCAGCTTTCTCTGATAAAATATGTGTTTTATTCTTCAAATTCTCCAACAAAACTATCTTAAATGTTAAACAAGTACAAATTGTGCAGCAAACGTGCACACAATGTAAACTTATTCCTAAACTCTTGAGATTTTGAATTTTAAAGGGGATTTGATTAGCAAACACATGTTTTGACTATTAAAGAGTACGTAGAACATTTCATTATTCTTTTGATATCTTACTTTTGGAATCGACCTGGTTAAAAATATAGAAATAAAAACATTCAAACTATTTCGCTTAGTAATAATGTCGAAAGTTAAATATGCTATGTAGACCCTAGTCTTATATATTTAAAAGTAATAATAGATCTACAAACTATTTGTATAAATTTGTTTGTAGAAAATCAACGTGTTTCTATCAAATTGATTGGATATAATGAAAATAGTAATGTGAGCCTTATAATGTTTTTATCCAATCAAGATGATATAATCACATCAGTTTCTACAATCTATTTGTACGACTAATTTGTAGATTGATTCTTACTAAATTACAGTAGAACTTTTATAAATTAATAGGGTTGGGATCTTATAAAATCCATTAATTTAAAGAGATATTAAATAACTGATAAATTAATAATTTATTTATTTACATATTTATTTATGATTCAATTAACATATATTTAATAACTAAATATCTAATGTGCTTTTACCAATGTTGAATATGGATTAAACTATGCATTCAATAAGAAAAATAAGAGATGAGATCAACTTGATTTAAATTTAAGAAAAAACAAGTAAACAATAGAATCATATTTTATATAAAAAAGTAACAATAGAGTCATATTTTATGTAATTAAAATATCATAGTCAACTACATTTGTAATTTCAATAAATTATTAATTTATTATTTGAATGGGAGAACAAAGTTATTTAAGATTTTTCTACCAAAGTATTATCATATTATTTTATTAAAATTATTAATTTAGTTCATTGGGCGAAGTCGGGACAATAAAAATTTATTATATACTAGAAATTATTAATTTATCTAGTATTAATTTATAGAGATTCTACTGTAAATATTTTCACATGTAATCAGTGGCGGACCTGAAAAAATCGTATATATCCTTATTTTTTATTAATTTAGTAAAATAATAGAATTTTTATTTTTTTTTCATATATGTCCCTAATTCAATTGCCCTTATGATTTCATTAATTTAGTATAACAATAGAGTTTTTATTTGATATTCAAATATGTCCCTAACTCAATTACCCTTATGTTTTCATCAATTTCATATAACAATAGAGTTTTTATTTTATTTCCAAATATGTCCCTAATTCAATTATATTATTTTCAATTGAAATTAGTGACTTATTTATAAAATGATTAAATTATATATTTATTGAATAGATTGTAAATATTAGGGAGCTAAAATTTTATTACTGCTTTAATTTATTTTTAAAAACTTCTAATTGAAAAAAAAAGTATGTCAATGTAATATAACATCATCAATAGTATTAAAAATACTTATAAAAACAACATATAGTAACAATTATCAACATTTTCATAAATTTTTTATATGAATTTTCAGACTTTATTTTTTAGTTCCGTTAAGTAGGAGAACAAGTTAAAAAATAAAATTTGAATATTTTAAGGAGCTTTTGATAGAAGGATTATCGACATTAGTTCCTTAAAAAGAGTTAGAGCACCTGACAAAGAAACAACTGCATCCAAGTATCTTTTTACTGAATTGAGTTTAGTTTATTATTAAAATTTTTAACTAATAATACTTTTATAATTTAAATGGATGAATAAATTTTAATTGTTTAATTTATTAAGCCTGGTAATTTAGTACTTGATTTTAAACATAAAAGTTTTACTTGTAATTTTTAATTGATTGTAATTACATAAATTAATATATTTTAGTTTGGAATTCTTAATTGATTTCTTAATCCTTGTATAATTACATGTTATTATAGGTTGCAATGCCTGATTCCATAATTAAAAAAATAGTGTTTTGATATTTAAATTATCTTTTGTTTTCTATTTTTTATAATTATTTTTGTTTATAGTACATATTTATTGGGATAGAGTTCTTAGTGTTCCCCTTATTTAATATACTTATTTCTACTTATAAACTTTTGTATTTGCTTCAAAATTTAGCTTTTAAAATTTAACCCGGGATAATAATAAGTCCTGGGTCCGCCTGAAATGTGAAAGTGAAAACTGAGTTTTTATTTTTGTTATTTTAACATTGCAGTATAGGGTATAGACAACTGAATTTGCACTTTTACGTACTGCTCGTAGATGTTCTAATGTATTTTCTCGAATTATACACTGTGTTGTCAATTATTTGTTTCGAAATGCCAAATCAGGTCAATTATGAATATAATCATCACCATAAAAAAATTAGTCAACGTACACGGGTTTTACCTTAGAAGCTAATCCAAAGATAAAAGAATTTTTGCTTTAATAATTCAACCATCCATTTGCACCAGTCAATTTGAATGTTAATGGTCACATTTACTCTCAAAACTCAATCTGTAAATATTTTAGTGTCACAAGCCAAATTGATATTAAATTTATATTTTATAATGACCTAGGTGGTGCAAAGGACGAAAATTGCAAATAACCCTTCTTCGAATATTGTCTTTCCATATATTTTACTCAACCAGAAAAATTTAAACTTTGTTGAATTATCACATTTTTGAATAGGGAAACAATATTATTTAAATATACCGAGTTTGGCTCATTACACCCCACATGAAAAGCCGTTTTAATTGCACTTCCTTGAGTTATTCTGTTTTTTTTTTTTTTCTCAAATGGCTATCCCAAACAATGGTCTCTCTCTCTCTCTCTCTCTCGCTTTTTTCTCCACCTGAATCTCTTTCTTTGGAATTTTTTCACTAATCAATAGATCTGGAGTCTTGCCCTCAATCTTGTTTATGGTGAGTTTCCTTCTTTCTCTCTCACCCCGTGTTTGTTTCTCAAGAAAATAAAAATGGAAAGAACATGCACTACTTGGAAGCACTTTTTGACATTTTGTGTTTTGTGTAATGTTTCTTGATTGTGTGATTCTTTTTAATTAGTAATGCACATAATTATTAGATGTTAATTGTGATCGGTCTATTAGGTTTAGGAGATACATTGGAGAGATCAGTGAAAAATGGCGTACAAAGTTGATCATGAGTATGATTATCTCTTCAAGATCGTATTAATTGGAGATTCAGGCGTCGGAAAATCCAATATTCTTTCCAGATTTACAAGAAATGAGTTCTGCTTGGAGTCCAAATCCACCATTGGTGTTGAATTTGCAACCAGGACTCTTCAGGTAATTGATTTTTTGGTTTTTCTTTCCTTACTTTCTGAATTTTTTAATTTTGTAGTTTTGGTATTTGATTAACGCTATTTGATTGCCCTTTCGTTGATGTATCTTAGCTCACTTGCTTTCTCTCCTAGAAATTGGATAATAAGGTTCCATACTGTGTTGTTTTGGGAAATTGCCATTTTCCCCTAAATATACTTGGTTTTAACCAATTATCCCCACTATGATATTCATAACACTCCCTTACTCTATTGACAATTTTTTTTTTTCTGTGAAAGTTTTGATTTATTATAAAAATTGTGGGAGGTAAATGATAAAAATTAACAGAAAAATATTAGGGAAAAGTCTTTAGTTCGTGTATACTTGACGAATTACATATCAATGCGTTGTATAACATTAACTAATTCTTATAAGGTTTAATTTGATTTAGTATAGGAAGAGAAGGAAACTGTATGTAATTGATATAAATTTTGATTGTATTTCTATTACCGATTTTTTAATTTTATGAAATTTTAGAGAAAATATAATGTTTGATTTAGATTAGAAACCATATTTTATAGAAAAGAATGATGGTCACTCAATTCCATTCCCACTCATGTGACATTTAAATTAGAAACTTGACAACACATATTTTTCATTCAAAGTTTGGGTGCCAAATTAAGAGTAATAGAAATATTGTTAAATTGTTGATCGATTTTAATTCGTTTTTAAGTAGCCCTAACGCTAGAAATACTTAAAGGTTATATAATAGGCGGTAGAAGGTTTTTAATATTGCTGGTATATATGATTCAATTCAGGTAGAAGGGAAGACGGTGAAGGCACAAATATGGGATACGGCTGGCCAAGAAAGGTATAGAGCAATCACAAGTGCTTATTACAGAGGAGCTGTAGGGGCACTTTTGGTTTATGACATTACCAAAAGACAAACATTTGACAACGTCACAAGGTGGCTTCGGGAGCTGAGGGACCACGCAGACTCCAACATCGTCATCATGATGGCCGGAAACAAGTCTGATCTCAATCATTTAAGAGCAGTCGCCGCAGAAGACGCCCAAATCCTGGCCGAAAAAGAAGGCCTCTCGTTCCTTGAGACCTCTGCGTTGGAAGCACTTAATGTGGAGAAAGCATTTCAGACCATTTTGCTTGATATCTACCACATTATAAGCAAAAAAGCACTTGCTGCACAGGAAGCAGCTTCCTCAACCGGCCTTCCTCAAGGCACCACGATTAACGTTGCCAGTCTTTCCGGTAATGTTAAAGGGAAAGCTTGTTGTTCCAATCAGTAGAAAGTTATAAGGCAATTTTTTTGAATTTGGGGCACAAATGAGCATTACTTTTTTTCTTTTCACATTTTTTTAATATAAAAAATATATATAATTAATTAATTCTTTTAAATGCATTGAAAGAAACTGAACGTAGGGTTCTAGTTTAACAGAGTTAATAGATTTATTTTTAATTTGGTCTGGGACTAGTACTGTATTATTGATGCGGGTCCGAGGGGATGCTTGAATTAAGACATTGATCTAAGCGTCCCTCTTCATTATCATTACTTATTCATCATTTTTGTACCTTTTATTTATTCCGTCTCTTTCAAATGGGGACATTGATTAAAGTAAGTTATTCATCATTGATCTAAGGAATTGGAACAATTTTTTAATTAGTTCTGAAATTTTTTTTAGAACTAATTGAAAAATTATATTTCACACACACACACACACATATATATATATTGAGCGAATGATATATTTTTCTCCAAAAAAAAAAAATAGTATTCATACATATAGAGAGACCAGCAGCAAATATAGAATTAATTGAAAAATTATGGCAATCTCTTACGTTATCCCATATTTTTAATTTAATTTTTCAATTAATTATGATTAAAACAATTATCAATTAATTAAATAATTAAAGTGTTTATATTCCTAGGACCAAAGAGCTACCAACAATAAAATAGAAATATCAGCAAAAAAGGTTGACATTCAGGGCCGGGGATTTAGATGTATTTTAGAGTATTATAGGAGTTTCGATTAGTTTTGTCAATAATCAAGAGTTTTGCTCTTTTTTCCAAATCAGTTTTATTTGCTTAATCGTTCAAATTTTAGAGGAGATAGGAGATTAGAAAAACTACTTTGAGCTTTGACCACCACTAACTGATAAAATAATAAACATTAGGGATTTCAAAAAATTAAGATCCTACTATTTATTGAGTCTATAATTGAAAAGCCATTAACATCTTTTGTTGCATTTAACTTCCCCAGGCAGCATGATTTGAGATAACCCAATGTGCCTTCATTAGCTATCTTTGATGTGAAGTGCCTTTAAGGATCTGCAGATCAGTCTTTCGCGGCACGATTTTGTTTGAAAAAATAAAAGGAAATGAGAGGAGAGAAAAACAGAAAAGGGAAAATAAATAAAAAGAGAAAATATGAATTACATGTCAGATTAAATAATAAAATTGAGATTAATTTTTTTTTTCCTTTATTTTCTCTCCTCTTCTCTCATTTACATTCTTCTACCCTTTTCTTGTTCTATCAACAAAACGTCTTCATGACTCCATCGACAGGCCAAGAACCAACAAGAGAATCATATATCTGATCACTTGTGGGGATCAGCCTGCAGTACCACAATGGCACCGTGCCACATCCTTTTGTCTTTTGTGGCAAATTGTCATACAATCCCTTTCGCTCTTTTCTATTTAAACTTTACTTTACAAATATTAAATTAATTTCAACTGTATCCATGTGAACATTACCGAAATACCCATGCCGACCAACGGTGACCGGATTTTAACTGACGGAGACGGGAAACTCGAGTTAGACACTTTTGGCCGAGCTGAGTCCAACGGTGGTGGTGGTGACCGCTCACGCGTGGTGATGGCGCCGGATCGAGCTCCCAAAGCCGTGAATCCTTCAATGACCGATCAACGGCAAATCGGCTCCCCCCGGTGGCTGTGATTGGTCGGAAAATACAGAGGGAATCGTGGGGAGCAAAACTCAAGTGATAGCATCACCGGAAATCGGAGAAATCACGGCGAATTGAAGCGGCGGTTCCGCGGCTTTTCACGGCTTCAATCGGCAGCTTTCCGAACGCTTTTCGGCGACAAGATTGGCATGGAGATGACCGGCATCGCACGATCTTCCGATTGGTAGCAACCTTGGCCGGTGAAGTGGCCGGAAATGGAAATAGCATCCGGGTCGGGTTTGTGGGTTTGGCATGGGTATTTCGGTTCACAGAGGGGATATTGTGATATAAGTGCAATATATAATAAGAATTTGTAAATAATAAATAGTATAAGGTGCTAACTAAAATGTCCATGTGGATGTAATAGATATTACCTTAATATTTATGAATTAAAGTTTAAATAAAAACGAGTAAAAGGGGATTATATGAAAATTTACAATATTAAAGCCATAAAAGACAAAGGATGTGCCACGGTACCGTAGCCTGATCCCACTTGTGGACATACATCCACTTAACTTTCTGACGGTTTTGTTTTTGGCCTCTGATGAAAAAAAACAAAAAACTCGAAAATGGTAAACTAGCTGAGCTAGCATTGATACATTCTTTTTTCCCATCTAAGCCTGACAAAGTTACTTGGTTGATAAATTTGAATCAGCTCTTTTCTTCACAATTCTTGCCCCAACTGTGGCCCACCAATTTTTTGCTCCACATCAACTTAGCGGAGTACCTAAACACCAAGTACTTACCCAAGTGATGACCAAGAGGCAAGAGCAAATAAAATAATGGATTTACGTGGCTAGGCCCTCGCCAGCTACCATAAAGCAAAGTGCAAAGCATCGGCTGCCAACACTCATAAACACTTTCTTTGTTTTGTAGAATATTATTCTCATTGATTTTCATCTTTCTATAGTTTCTTGTTAGGTTGAGCTTGGAAAGATGGAGCAAGAAATGTAGAATAGTAACAGAGATGAATGATAAATGGGTTCATGATTCGTCTCTGGATCATAAAGGAATGGTTCCTATTAGAGCTTCAACGGGAGAATGGAAAGCCTTGCTCTTTAATCTTTATCATTGAAATATTTTTCATTTATATACTAATAAGATTTATCAAAAAAATATTCTCTTAGTTTTAACTTCTCCATAATTGAGGGTTTTGTTGGAATGCTTTTGAATTACTTCATCATTTTAAACTCAAACTCGCTCTCTTGGACTAATTTACTTCATTTTAATCACTTAAAGGGGTCACAAAGTAATTTTACCTAAATTGTTAAATTTCAATGAAGATCCTTAACCTTTTTAAATTTTGTTTTGACCTGTGGTGGCCAAGGGCTAAGGTCCCCAGCCCATATCCTAATTCCAGCCTTGTATATAATGTCACAATATGTACTTTAAAAATGAGTTTCACCAAAGAAATATAATCACTTGTGAATTTTAAATACTCTTAATAGTCTATTTGAATTTAAGATTGGGCAACTGTAATTTAAGAGTTATAATATTAAAGTATTTGATAAACACTAACTAATGTAATTTGAAAGTTAAGTTGATTTGATTTTACACTTGTATAATGAAAAATCTATTATATTTTTACTAATTTTTTCAAAAATATTATTTAAAAATTATATTTACTACATAATATTAATTTTTATCTCATAATTATAATTTTTTTCTACAATATTTGTGCTTTAAAAGATACAACATCTCAATACTAAATAGTACCTTAGCATCATACATTTTTTTTTCTTTTTAGGGAAAAGGACATAGAGACCCCCAATGTTTGAATAAGGGACACAGAAACCCCCAATATTTGAAAAATTAACACAAAACCCCCTAATGTTTAAAAAAAGACACTCAGACCCCCATTTGTTAACAGAAATTATAATTTTAAAGTGCAATTACCATTATACCCTTATAGCATATTAAAAAATAATTGTTCATTGTGCAATTTATTCCTATATTATTAATAAAATTACGAATATAACTTCATTATCCAATTTTTCCATTTAATTTTTGTCAAATTTTCTCTTCAACTAAATAAATTTAATCCATTGCTCAAGAATAAAAATAAATTAAATTGATTACTAATATAATAAAAATAACAATTCTCAATAACAATTCTCCATTTAAACTTATATAATCAACAAAATAAAAAAAAACTGGTTACAACAATAATTACAAAATCGTAATTGTACTAAATAACATATTCAATAAAGGGTAATGAAGTTATATTCGTAATTTTATTAATAATATCGGAATAAATTGGACAATGAACAATTATTTTTTAATATGCTATAAGGGTATAATGGTAATTGCATTTTAAAATTATAATTTCTGTTAACAAATGGGGGTCTGAGTGTCTTTTTTTAAACATTAGGGGATTTTGTGTCTCTTTTTCAAACGTTGGGGGTCTCTGTGTCCCTTATTCAAATATTGGGGGTCTCTATGTCATTTTCCCTTCTTTTTAAATGATATTGCAGCACACCCCTCTTTACCATTAAATTAAATGTATGCACTTAAACTCGTGAACTCTTGCTTCTACTATAAAAATTAAACCAATAATGATATTCCTCAAGGATAATTAATACTGTAGATTCAAACCTTTCTAATAGATTATCTAGAAAAATTGGTATTCATAAAACTATTGAACGGAAATAAAGTTAAAAAGACTAATCGATGCAAGCATGGAAATTAAATTAAATTTTATCAATTCTTAATTATAATTTATTTATCTACTAAGTTGAAATTAAATTTATCATTAAGAATTGATTTTTCTGATTATAGTTTTTTTTGTAAAACACACACAAACATATGGAACAAAGCCTTTTTCACCAATGGGGTTTGATACAATAGGCCAAAATACTCTTATGTGTATTTACAACTAATTTAATCTATAACTCATTGAGAGCAAAATAAGATTTTCAACTAAATAAATGCAAACCATTTTAAAATAAAAATCTTAAGAACAATTAAATAACATCTGACTTTCTGCATAAAATTAAAATTTAAGAATAAATTAATGGAACAAAAATAACACTAATATATATTTTCTATAGTATTTTTAAATATGTGCTTTTATGTCTTTATCGTGTGTATTCTTAAGTAAATGAAGGATTATGTGTTTTCTTTTGCTAGAATAACATAACTAATTGATTATTCACTTATTTATCTTCACTACATTAAAGTTAAGGACAAGTTAAAAGATTAAAAAAAAAATCTCTAGTATTTGTAAAATCTATATTTTTATATTTTATGCTAAATATATATTTTACATATTATTTAGTGTTATTATTGTTTATTCATTAAGTTGTCCTAAATTTTAAATTTATGCAGAAAGACAGAGCTTTTTAATTGTGCTTGAGAGTTTTATTTTAAAAATAGTTGGTAAATCCTTATTTAAAAATCATTTTTTACTCTTAATGAATTATTCAGTATACTAACCATAAATTAACAAAATGGTACTTTGGGCTATTTTTTAAAAAGCACCAATGAAATAAGTTATTATTTAAATAAATAATAAATTTTTTGTGCATGTAGAGCTCGATCACAGCAAAGAATAAAATCAATCTATTTGATTGCGACAGTATAACCTCGCGCTTTGATAAATTACAAGCAAGTTTGCGCTTGTGTGATGGTATCTTCAATTTAAATGTGATCATATATTTGATATTTAATTCAATCAAATAAATAAGTTTAAAATTACTAATATATCCCAACATAATGTGCCTCATGATTACCTCTTACAATATCAGTTTAGGAGAAAATGATATAAATATGTCATTTACATTTGGTGCAGCGATTGAATTCAGTAAGATGCTTAGCTTTTTTGCAATAGTAACAAATCTGATCACTTACCTGACAAAATCACTTCACCAAGATATTGCAACAGCAGCAAAGAATGTAAATTACTGGTCAGGAGTCACCACATTGATTCGTTTGATTGGATCATACTTAGCTGCACCTACCCAGGCCGCTTCACAATGGTCCTGTTTGCTTCCTCATTTATTTCATGGTAAGTTAATTTCTCAACGTTGCCTCCAAAATAACTCATAAACTTTAAAGAAGTATTGCATTCGTTCTGTTGAAAATAGGGAAATTTACAAAACAAGCCAAAAAAATAAGGTATTTTTCAACTTTAACCCCTCAAATTTTTTTCTTTCAACATTAGCCAAATTACCAAATTATGGACGAAATTATCCTCCTCATTCTCACGTTTCCCTCAAGCAAATTCCTTCCCCTCTCACCAAAATCTCATCACCGGAAGTTCTATAGATTGTCGGCGGCGGCGTAGATCGGCAGCGGAGGAAGTTGTTGGCAGCTGAAAGAAGCTAAATCATGTTGAAAATCTTCGGAGATCTCCAAAATTAAAGAAAAAAATTGAAAACCCTAGGTGAGTTGTTATTGCCGTTTTTCTTGTGGTTGTTGTTGCTGTTGTTGTTTGGGATGTTGTTGTTGTTGGTGGTGTTTTAATGGCGGTGGTGGGTGACATGCATGTGGGAAAGGGAAGAGAAGAGAAAGGGAAGGGGAAGCCAACTCGCTCGCGCGAGGGCATGGCGTCGCGCGCGACATGCGCCTGTCGCACTCGAGATGCGCGCGGCGTGCGCACCTCGCGCGCGCCAGATGGGCGTGCCGTGCGCATCTCGCGTGCGACATGCGCATGTCGCGCGCGCGAGGCGCGCATGCCGTGTGGATCTTGCGTAGACAGGCGCTGCGTCGCACGCGAGATGCGCACATTGCACCCATCTCGCGCGCGAGGCCGCGCCCTCTCGTGAGCGAGTTGCGCGTAGGCTCGCGCGACGAAAGCCAAGCGCGCTCAAGTTGTGCGTAGGCTCGCGCGACGGAAGCCAAGCGCGCGAGAGTTGCGCGCAGGCACGCAGCTCGCGCGCGCGCTTGGCTTCCCTCGCGCAAGCCTGTCGCACCAAGAGGCAGTGCGTAGTGTTTCCTTAATTTTTTTTTCTTTTGTTCATAATTTTTTAATGTGTGATACTTTTATCTTGTACCAGATAAATGAGCAAATCAAAATTAGCATTGCATAACCCACCCGGACCGATTAAAGAACTGGGAATGATGAAGATACCTTATGTTGATCACTTCCTTGGGCGTATCACGAGTATGTGCAAATTAGATGTCGTTGTTAATGCCATCCGGGAAAAATTAACAAGGCAACAGTTGAAACTGTTCAAAGACGATATATTTGGGCATTTCCTACAGTGTCGGAGCTATCCATTCAGTGGCGTAATTGTGCACAATATATTGCTTCGGCAAGTGTCACATGGCGATGGAAATGACAAAGATGAGTTATGGTTTCAAGTTGGCGACCATTTGATACGGCTATCGATTGAAGAGTGGTGCCTAGTAACGGGACTTTGCTATAGCGAAAAAGTATTCCTGACGAAGCATAAAACAAAGCATAGGTTACTTAATAAGTACTTTGGAGGCAGGAATTGCGATATAAATCTTGGCCAGTTCGAGGGAATATTTATGAACTTACACTTCAAGACTATGAATTACACTGATGCGCTAAAAATTGCCATGTTTTACTTTGCTGATAGAGTGCTACATGGAAGAAAGGATCATTGTCAAATCAATTTCAATTTGCTTAATGAGGTAGATGACATAAATCACTTTCGAAGTATTCCGTGGGGTCGTTTGTCATGGGAAACAATATGTAAAAGCATTAATAATGTATTGAACGGCAAAGCCAAAAAATTTAAGAAGGCAAGCGCAGAAAATCCATTGCATAGAATTGAGAAATACAACTTTTACGGCTTTACGTCGGCAGTGCATGTGAGTGAAGAAGTTTTTTTATAATTTAGTTTTGTTATAATAAATATTTAATGACACGTTTTTTTACTTCATATCTTTCCTTGTTGAAGGCATGGATTTTTGAAGCGATTGAAGGACTACCATTAGAGTGGGTGGAGAAAATTAGGAGGAAGGGTCCTCGGATCGTGCGATGGAAGCCCGTGGCTTCTTCAAATATTAACTTCGGCGAAGTGTATTAATACCTGAACGAGCGTCTCGTAAGTCATTTATATGTATGTCTGTATATAACTATTACATAATATATGGTTATACTAATTGGAAATTTGGTAATCTTTACGACAGGATGGCACCATTTTCCAAAACCTTAAACCGGATGCAAAGGAGAGAGCCACAAATTATTGGAAGAGTGTCGAGGATTACGTGTCATATTTGCCAAGTTGGGTCTGTAATGTGGGTATCATCTACAGTAATATCATACTAATGCTCATCCTCATCATTGATAAGAATATCGGAATGACCAGTGTCCCTATCATCAACTTCAGTATTGGAGTTCATGCCTTGCACATTATCAGCTTCTGTGTTGTTGGTGTTATAACCAGGAACATCATAACTGCGGAACTCATTATTCTGAAATGGAGAGTAATGTTGCCCTAACGATGTCCCTAATGGTAACACATTATCTTTAACATCCGCTAACGTAATGCCATTATCATCAATAGTGTCATTGTTTTCGTTGACTGGTGAGTAATGTTGTTGGAACGACATTTGTTGTGGTAACACCTCTTTCTCAATATCGGGAACAGACTCGTTTGCTCTAAACGAACTTTCACTTTCCACAAGTGGCTCAGGATTTTCGGCCGGAACTCGAGGATGTGTGGTGACAAATATAGGGATGCATCCATAATTGACCACATCAGAGGCCATGTGCAGCACAACATTAACCATTTCATTATTAAATATATCCATAGGTAGTGAACATGCACGATACATTGTGTTACTAGATCTCAAAGTTGTCTTCATCGACAAACTATATTCAATAGGATTTATCTGTAAAACTTCATACACCCTTGCCATAAATTGCTCAAACGTACAATCTTTCCGAACTAAAAATACTGTATTCTTCGCATTCACGTACTCCGTACGGCCATCTGCTAATGTCTCCCACCAACCGTCATAACATAATTGAAGTACAACGGAATCCATTAAACCTAAAAAAAAACAAAAGAGATAAGATTTCACGCTACAAAACCTAATAAAAATGAATATGCAGTACATTTATGTGGATGAAATGAAGTATACAATTTTGGATTTACTTCGTTTCATCGTAAGCTTCGAAACGATATATTATACGCCTAAAACGGACACATGTAGCCCAAGTTATTACTTTCGGAAAATAACTTAAATTTAGTGAGACAGGCAGTGGGACAAGTGCCTGTCTCACATAAAACCAGCAGATTTATGTGAGACAGGCGCCTGTCTCACTTGCCTGTCTCACATAAAACCAGTGGTAACAAGTGAGACAGACGCATGTCTCACACGCCTGTCCCACTTTCCCGTCGCACATATTTTGGTGAGACATGCAAGTGAGACAGGTGTCTGTCTCACATAAAACCAATAGATTTATGTGAGACATGTGTCTATCTCACTTGTTCTGGGCTTCTGTTTTACTCGATTTTTCAGGGGTTTCAATGATTGATTTTCATTTCTCAACTCAAACTAACTACTTTAACAAGTCACATTGTTTTGTTAATGAAAACTAACAACATTTGCAATAAAAACTCACTTCAATTTCGAACTCAAATGATAAAATCAATAGATTAAAAGTTTAGGTTATGGTAAGAGTATAAACTAACCTTAAAAAGCTCTCCAATTGATAATTATATCTTCAATTATGTAATGCTTGTTTGATGAAATTTGCTAATTTATTGAGAGTAATTGAGTTTGTTGAGTGATGAAGTTTGTTAAGTTGAAAAGAGAAAAGTGGTGGAAGTGCTGGAATTGAAAAGGGAAAGTGGCATGCCTTTGTAAATTTGATGAAAATGATGAGGGTAATGTAGTCCAAAAATAAGGTGTTTGGCTAGTTATGATAGAAAAAAGTTTGAGGGATTAAAGTTAAAAAATGCCTAATTTTTTTGGCTATTTTTATAAATTTCCCTTGAAAATACGGGGCTTAACCCTGTTGGCAATGTCTCAGTTAATCCCAAGTTTAAAGCCACGCAATATGGGGGTGTGTTTGGAAGTCGGGGGATAAAACCTTGCTTAGAGAGTCTTGGAAATGAGCAGTTTGATGATCATCATTCCGAAGAAAGGAAAAGAAAATGTCGTACTCAATTGGTGGAATTTTCCTCTTGTTTATGGCCTCTTGCTTTGTATAACGTACGGCTATTGTTCACGCGGAACATAAATGCGTTGGGGCATTGCTAGCCTTATTCTAAGCACAACCATGGCTGTGTCAATTGCAGCCTTTTACATTCGAAAGACTTGTTATCGATTTCGGGTACCAGAAGGGTGCCCTTTAACACCCTTGTTTCATGTTGCGGTTGTTGTCTTCATTTTAATTAACTATTAAACTGCACACAAAAAAAAAAAAAATTAAGAGCGTCCGTACTTTAAAATAATTATATATATAAATAATCTAATTATATATAATTTGATTGATTTCAAGTTTTCAATTGGTCATTCCCCATTTCAATGCACAAGACACTATAATAGAAGAAGATGAAAACATGTCAATTGAGACCAGTTATAGTCCACGGAGACTAGCAACAGTCACAAATGTTTAAGAGATGAAGCTTAGGGATGGCAATGGGGAGGGGAGGGGAGGGGAGGGGACCAATCTCCCCATACCCATCCCCGATATTTTGCATATGTCCCCGTCCCCTCCCCGTCCCCGTCAGAATTGCTTGAGAGAATCATCATCCCCTCCCCGAATAATAACAGGGGATCCCCGAATAACTAATAGTCTAATACATTTTTTTATTTTCGATTTTAAATTAATCATATTAAAATAAAAAATTCAGATAAAAATAAAGTTCAAAATATATCTTACATTAATATTGATCCATTACAAAGTCACATTCAAAATATAAATTATTAAAATAATTATCTTTATCAATGACTCAATCTTCATAATCCTACAATAAAAAGAAAAAAAATATTTTTATATCGGCAATAAAATAAATGAAATAAATGTAGATACTTAATTAATATTTTTAATAAAACTATTTACTTCCTGCTCATCCTGCTCCTCTGTTCTTCCTCGAGAAATGTGGCAAATTAAGAGATAGCCTCAGATTTCAAACCTAAAACAATGAAAATAATATAAGTAACGTAACTTATAAGTGCAAATATTAATAAATGTATAATATAATTACAATGTAAAATAAACTCATACTGCTATTGTAAGCTCGTAACCAACTTTGACAGCACATTAAGGCCTCCAATGTACTTGGATAAAGTTTGTTACCGTATGGGCTCACAACTCTACCACTGGTGCTAAAAGCTGATTCAGAAGCAACTGTTGTAATTGGAATTGCCAAAATATCTCTAGCAATTCGAGCTAATGTAGGATACCTATTAGCATTTGTCTTTCACCAACTCAAAATATTAAAATCTTCCATCCGGGGTATAACTTTCTCATCCAAATACGAATCTAATTCATCTGCAACAACTGCACAATCTCCATTGTTTCCATAATCATCAAAACCTGTCATCCATTTGGTTGCTTTCTTATAAGAATCCCCTGTAGATCTAGTAGAAGAACTACTACCAGTATAATCAAAGCAATAAACAGTTGGTGAAAACTTCAATTAATACTCTTCAACTAATTCCCGGCAAAGGGTGACCACTTTCCCAACATACAACTATTTTGATATTTATTATTTTTAACAATATTTATAATTTTGTTATTTCTTTATTAGTAATTTTAAAAATAAAAATAAAATAAAAAATTAAAATAGGGAAATGGGTAGGGGATGGGGATTCCACCTCATCCCCGTCCCATCCCCGAATAAAAAATTAGGTATAAAATTATCCCCGTACCCTCCCCGAATGGAGAAAATCCCCGAGAGTACCCGTCCCCGTAGGGATTTTTGCCATCCCTAATGAAGCTTGTTCTAAATACGATCCCTATATGGGTAACTTCATTGACATTTAGAATTAGTGTAGCACAAGCATCAACATCCTCTGTTAAACAAGGTGCCACAATGAACCGAAAAGTCGGCAACAATTTCAGAATTCCACCAGCCTCCATTTACTCTCTTGGAGCCGTAGCAAATCTAGTTTTAATTATCTTCTATGACAAAGTACTAGTTCCATATCTAAAGGAAAGTTAACCGGCAACGAAAGAGGGATTAAAATTCTTCAGAGGATAGGCATTGGCATGGGGTTTTCAGTTTTGGCAATGACTGTTGCGGCCTTTGTTGAAAGCAAGGGGCTAAAAATTGTTCCCAAGGAAATTATACATGGAGGGAAAAGAGGGCCACTTTCTATGATTGTATTTTGCCTGGTTCCCCAACATTTGATTCTAGGCTCAGGAGATGGATTCACTTTGGTTGGATTGCAAGAGTATTTTTATGCCCAAGTTCCTGCTTCAATGAGAAATTTGAGCTATTTAAACAGTTTCCTAATCATAATTGTGGATCTAATCGGAGGGAAGGGTGACAAAAACTTGGATTGGTAAGGATTTAAATGTGAGCCGTTTGCACAATTTTCTGTCCGTTGCTAGCAGCATTAAGTGGGTTGAATTTATTTGTCTATGTGTTGGTGGCAAGGAAATATACTTAGAAAATGTGCTAAGTGTTGTTGAAGCTGATTACAAAATTAAGAGTAGCGATGCGGTGGATGTGATGCCTTGAAATTTTGTCTGTATTTTTATTTGTGAATGATGAAATATATAAGTAGTTTTTTTTTTCATTTATTTGTTTAGATGAAGTTTAAAGTACATCCCTTGAGTCAAAAAAGATACGCGCGCGCACACACACTTAAATGAATATATATACACTTGAATCACGAGATTGATTTAAAACTGACTTTAATTCCAATATTATGACAATAGACATTGAGCTCTATAGCTTAATGATAAAGAACTCACTCACTTAATGACGGAATGATTTTGATGTTCCCAACCCTTTCGTGATTGTAAACTATCTAGTTATAATTAAAAAAAAAATCCTAGAGAAAATTACCATGACAGTCGGATGTTTGGAAGATTCAAAATATTAAACCCAAACTCAAGCTATAAGTTAATGTGCAATATAATGGGAAATTATCTTTCATGTTCAAGTTCTCTTGTATGTATCCGTAAGAAAGATGTATTTTAAAATATTTATAGTATTTCCACAACTTGTCAAATAACTAAATAACATTTTTAAAAAATCCAAGTGCAATGTGCTTATGCTGTATGCTAAGGCGGATGTGACTAGATTTGAGGTTGAAACACTCTCCCCTGCAAACATTTGTGTAGTAAACAAGATTGTGATTAAAATACCCTTCAAGTTCAACATCTCCTCTCACCCCCCACTCTCGCGCTCTGTCTCTGAAACTTAAGTCAAGAGCTTCATTCATGGCAGAAAATCTCAAACCCTACAATGCGCCACAACAAAACAGAAGAAACAAGCGTAGATTCACCACCACCACTCAAACCAACCAACAAGAACAACCACAACCCACATCACATATCTTCCAAACAAACTTAACATCGTTTCTTCAACTAAACCCACCAACAAAACCACCTCCTGCTTCTTCTTCTTCTTCGTCGTTACAGTCTCTTCACCAGACTAATTTTCACACACCCTTTGACCCATTTCCGCTAAACATGCATGCACAAGCGCAACACTATTATTCAGGCTTTGCAGATTCTTTGAAGCTGCAGAAAAGTGAAGTGAGAAGCTCAGTTCCTTGGGGTCCCTTTACCGGCTATGCTTCCATATTAAAACGTTCAAGGTTTCTAAAACCTGCTCAGCGGATTCTAGACGAGTTTTGTGGCACCCTTTATTTTGATTCATCAGGGTCTCAAGTTGATAGCTTTTGTGAAAATCCAGTTGTTAGAGATTTCATTGCTTTTAGTGACAGAATTGAACGTTCATGGAAGACTTCTAAGCTTGTTTTGATGTTGGAAGAGGTAAGTATTTGTAAACGTTCTCCTGATTTTTCTTTAAATTCTGTTTGGTCAATAAGAAAATGATGGGAAATTGACCCAAAATGTTTCTTTTCTTTTTATTCTTTTAATGATGACATGATATTGTATATTGAAACAGTCAATATTTTGTGTTTTAATAGACTAGGTCATTTATTAAAACCTTCATTCGTGTGTGTGTGTGTGTGTGTGTGTGTGTGTGTGTGTGTTAGTATTCCTTTTCAAAAAAAAAATAATAATTCTTTCAAAATGAATTGAAAATAAATGAAACTGATTTATTTTTCTTGTTTTAATGATGACATGATATTGTATATCAAAATAGTGAATACTTTATGTTTTTATAGACTAGGTCATTCACCAAAGCTTCACATGTGCGTGTGTGTGTGGATATAGAATTCAAGTAATAATTATTCTAAAAAAAAAAATAAAAAAATTCAATTAATTCTTTCAAAATGAATTGAAAATGAATGAAACCGATGATTTGATTGTTCTGTCAAAGACCAGTATCTTGGGATAAGATATCTGATTTTTTTTAGCAGGGAGCATGACCAAAAGGTGTCTTGTCTTATCATATTAAATCATTCTACTGTTCCTTTTTTGTTCTGTTTTATTTTATTTGTTTGTATTTATTATTTTTCTTTAATTTTCCTTACCCGCTTCACTGTTCACTCCTAGTAGCCTTGGTAGTTTGTGCTTCTGCCAGTACGTTTTTGAAAACTGCTTTTAGGTGTTGCCTAGAAATCAATTTAACTTGTTCCATTACAAAAATGCATATGTGCCCTCTTTCCTACAGAGTGAACCTCAGTTGATACTGGTCCAATGATTAGTTAATAAGGTAATATTTTTCATTATGTTGTATTAAGAAATGCTACTTTACCTAGAACATGGATGTCCAAAATGGCCGAAACTATGGAAGGACCAAATTAAAATGCTTCGTTTTTTTATTGCAAATCGATTTTAATAACTCTCTTAAAAAGTGAGGTGGAATTTTACTTTAATGTATGCTTTTGTTGCAAGTTAAACACTTGGCATTTCATTCTTTTTATAGTTTCAGGCATTGAGGCATCATATGTTTCGAGCAAACTTGCATGGCATGAGTTACAATTACTGGCCCTAAAGGTAATTCGGGCTCCATTGAGAATATCTGTGATCATTGCATTTGATTTCTATCAGGTATACTGGAAATACAAACTATATTGCCAACAAATGCAATCAGTAGTTGCATCATTTGAAACTGTTGCTGGCCTTGGACACGCTGCCCCTTACATATCTTTTGCATTCAAGGCCATATCTAAGCACTTTTGTTGCTTGAAGAATGCCATATTGGACCAAATTCATGTCTCAGGCAGCAAGACTGTTAGTGATAAAAATGCTAACAATGACACCACAGAACCAGGCTGCAGTAGCCACAAGCCAGTGCAAAAATTAGGCTTTCTTCGGCCTCCTCACTGGCGGTCTCAAAGGGCACTTCCAGATCATGCAGTAGCTGTGCTTAAAACGTGGCTCTACGAAAACTTTCTACACCCGTAAGATTTATCATTTTTATTTTTATTAGAATTTATTCAGTGCAGTACCCTAATACCTAGATGTTATATAATTGGTGTTTGTTCATTTCAGATATCCTACCGATTCAGACAAGCAAATATTGGCTAAACAGACAGGTCTATCAAAGAATCAGGTGAGCAAATGTTGATTCCTCAATTACCATTATTGTTCGCAGAGCCATAAATGAAAACTTTGTATTATATTGTTTTTCGTTATTCAATATGTATCACTGATGTCAATTTGTGGACAGGTTTCGAATTGGTTCATCAATGCAAGAGTAAGACTGTGGAAGCCGATGGTGGAAGAAGTACACATGCTTGAAATTGGGCAAACTCAAACCACAGCAGAAGCTACAAATTCCAACTTTGGCGTGCCATCTGATCACTTAAACACACTCTTCCCAGAGAAACTTTACCAGGCAACACAAATCCTACAAGCTGAACATGTCCCAACTAAACACTGCAGAAACAAACGTGCCCAGGCGCCCGAGCAGAATGAGGAGCAGAAGAATGCATGTTTGAGTAATTTGCCAAGTGATCAGCACATTGGTTTTAGCGGAAGCAGTGGCGTGACTTTAGCTTTGGCTCTCAACCAGAACGATGGAAATGATCTCTCAAGGCCCTTTCCTGTAAGCATACCTCGCCAATTCGACCTGGAAATGGCAGCTGAAGCAGATACGGAAATTGCTTGTGAACCACAAAATAAGCATCTTGGATAAGGATTTTAAAGAGCACCTAATGCCTTAAGTTTGTTGGCTGACAGTTTCCTTCAGTGTGCTAGTTTTGTTTAAGAAACAGGAATTTACCACATTTTATTGGAATTTTTGGTTAATGTAATTGAAAAATGTTCTTGTTATCGCTAGTACCCATTAATGACTTAGAACTGGCTATCTGTCTGTGCAATCTATTTTCAACTGAAGAAAAAAAAAACAAAAAAACTTAACAAACTTTCTGATGATTAATTTGTTTCTGGAATATATTGAACTATTGAATTGAAACCGATAACTTTTTCTTTTTACTTTGACAAGAAAGTGATGATCCTAGTTTGAAATTAGAATTCCATTGCTTATCTTAAAAGAAAGGAAGAAGCATCATGCCTTTGCTTGTGATTCAATAAAAGGGCAAATGTGTCAGGTTCATTATCTTTTAATTACATATTATTGAATGTTTTACTGATATTGCAATTAAAAATTTGTTAACCAACAACCGGCCTTGTGTAATTTAAGCTAAATATTTTTCTTTCATAAACGTCCGGCATGAGGAAAACTCTTTTATATATTTGTTGTGGGTGGTTATCACTTATCATTTATTTTCAAAAAAAGGGTAATTTTTAAAAATCTCCCCTGAGGTTCGAGACTGTTGCAAGAAGATGGCCAAAATCGTTTTATTTGTAAAAGACCCCCTACGTTTTTGTTCCGTTTGGTTGCCGTTTGGCTAGTTAGGGGCGTTATTGACATTTTGCAAAACACAGAGGAAGTCGTCCGACGGACTCGCTGCAATCGTTGACCATTTTCAAGTAGCGGATAAAAGTAATATCCGCATCTTCTTCCCTTTGTCTAGACCCCCAAACTCTCAATGGCTGGTGTTCTGAACTACACTAGTGAAAATGGTTGCTCCTGCTACCTCGACCAACTTCATGGGGATGAAGCCGCAGTTGCTTGTGGAAGCATAGAAGGCTACTGGCTCTGTTCAGTTCTACGAGACAGCGTTTGGTGCTGTGGAGATCAGCCGCAACATGGATTTGCCTGGTCTTGGATGATTGGTGCCTAGTGAAATCTTCCCTCTCGAAATAAGATCAGCGGCACAGAGTGTGAATGTTTCTGTCAACATGTTGTTCACATTCTTGGTTGCGCAAGTGTTCTTGAACATGCTGTGCCACCTCAAGTTTGGCTTGTTCCTTTTCTTCGCGTTCTTCGTGCTGGTGATGTCATTCTTCATCTACTTCTTCTTGCCGGAGACCAAGGGAATTCCGATTTGGTTTTTTTTTTCAACAATGAGTTGCGAATTACAACTAAATTTCAAAGAAGTGCCAAGAACATAAGAGCAGTTTTCAACTATATTCATTATAATGGGATTCCTCTAGAGTGCAAGGAAGATTGTTTAAATTCAACCATAATGAATAGAAAACACAAATTTATTAAAACTTCAACAATAAGACATCAAAATCAACAAAAAAACTGACAGCCAATTTCAGCAACTTCTCTTTGTACCATGTTATCTAACATGAATACAAGAATGAACTACAGTCATGATTCCCGAGTAGAATTTCTACACAATAATAGATTTCTTTTTTTCCGAGAATATTAATAATTAATCCTAGCGAGCTCTGTATTATTTTCGAACTCGGCCAGATGCCCTCAGTTTCATTTTTAAGTTTTTCCTTTTTTAAATATGACTCGTTAGTTTGCATAATTAATTCAAAGGAAAGAATGAATGTTCGATTAAACTATGAACAAGTTTTGCACAGAATAATAGTATAACTCTAACTATGACCGTGAAGTGTGAAAAATCAAATAATCTTTACTGCTACTTTTGCAACCACAATAAATATGAAATCGTCATTCATTAATGGAATTTTATTTACGGCATTTAAACATGTTATAAGTAACGGAATTTTTACGCCTAAGGGAAGTTTTTTCCATAAATGATATAAATGATATGAGAATGACGGATTGATTGTCATTACAGACGTTTACTTTTTTAATTATTCCGCGGAGAAAACTAAAGTTTACCTGTGATTCTCATTTCTCAAATTCATTGTCACGATAATAACTTACAGTTGCTGCAATATTGCACGAAGATTCCTGGAAGTTGCATGCAGTTCAAATAATTTTCATTTGTACAAAAACCGTCCAGAATTTTCAAACCCAAAAGATGCTTATAATTTTTTTTGTTTCCCCTATAACCCACCCATCAAAAACTTTTTTCATTTATTGTAACTTTGCAATTTCCTTGGAAGATACTTGGAACTGCCAATATCTTCTAATTATTGTTTTAAAAATAATCTCAGTTGCATGCCCAATTAACAAATCAGTAGTTGGTGTTGGTTCTTTATGTTGCACGCGCAATACCAGTTGAAGAAGATGCGGATATTACTTTTATCCGCTACTTGAAAATGGTCAACGATTGCAGCGAGTCCGTCGGACGACTTCCTCTGTGTTTTGCAAAATGTCAATAACGCCCCTAACTAGCCAAACGTCAATCAAACGGAACAAAAACGTAGGGGGTTTTTTACAAATAAAATAATTTTGACCATTTACTTACAACAGCCTCGAATCTCAGGGGAAATTTTTAAAAATTACCCTTAAAAAAAAATATGTGAGATTAATTGTAAATTTAAAATAGTCGGTTTATCGTCGCTCCTCGGGAGAATAATTGTGACCATTAAAAGTATATAATTCTTTAAGAAAATAAAAAGTATTGCAATTATCAAATTCCACGGAATTTTTCTAATAAAAATCACACAAAACGACGGTCAAAAACACTGCATGCTACGTGGCGTCATCACAGTGGACAGCTTCAAACACCTCATCCGCGTGGCCCGCCCACATGTTATTTACTTTCATTGAAGCTAACGCAGTTGTTGGATGACGCGACTGCTTAAACTCTACTTCGAAGAAGAATATTCGAAATAAATCTTTGGACAATTAAACACCCAACTCCTGTTCGTATTGTAACTCAAAAATTCCTCCACTCTTGGCCCAAAACGTCATTACCTTTTCTCCCTCATGTACTTTTTCGGAAAAGACCCAATATTTACTTCAATTTACAAAATATTCTAAGTTACACTAATATGAAAATATTATGGGACAATAGACTGTGAAGAATTATAAATGAATCTATAAAATGAATTTTAATTATGTAAATTAAAAAAATTTATTCCTCAATAAGATTGGAATATTAAATTCTTCCTCTTCTAATTTAGTTTAAACTCGTCACAACTATGAACACTTTTTATTGAAAGGTAAGACTCTATCTTTTTTTTAGTAACTATTTTTGTTTAGAAAAGATCTAATAGTTTGGACTGCTCCTCTTAGTAAAGATTCTTTAATTAGAAGTATCAAAATCTAATGATATATAATCTCGAATAAAAAAAAAGTGAACAATAATATCATTAAGTACAATACAAACCGAATAGTATTCGTCTATTACAGTCAATATGTATCTATTGTAGTCAACAACATTATCAAATTATAATCTATCACGATCAACACATTATCTATTGATGGGTACAATATATTGATAATTAACACTATCTTACTTAAGAGTATAAATTTTTTAAAATGGTCATTTTTGCAATAAAATTAAGTCTTGGTGCAAATTAAATTTGATTTGGTAAATTGCCCAATTATGTTACTTTTGCTAATGTTATGGTACCACCTATCGCAGAGAATCTCTAAAGTCGGTTTGTTGAGTGTTAGGATGACGCAAACCCTAACTTAAAGCCTCGACACCTAAAAGATCAAATTCCAACCGCACCGTTTTGGACCGAACGCTGTCGTTTAAACGAACCGACTTTTCTCTACCTGTGTTTAAAGTAGGCAGGTAAAAGAAGAAATATAGACCTGAAACCTTTAAACAAAAGGAAGGAACGTTGTTGATTTATTGGCTAAATTTTCGAAAAAGTTCAAATTTTTTACTCTGTCATTAGCGTTTCCAGAAATGGGTTTGTGATTTTTTACTCGTTTGTTTGCTTCTTTTGTCGCAAATACGATTACTTTGATCTTTCTTCATTGCAAAGGAATCGTTTTTATTTACATTTTGAATAAAAAACGCAGAGCTTGAGGGTTTTTGACTTACATTAGGGATGCAAACAGAAGCAAGAGTAGGGGTGGTGGTAGAAGGAGGCCAAAGAGGTTTAAGTTCAGGCAATGGAAGTGTTTCTGTTGATAAAATAACGCTGCAACGGCAACAGAAACAAATGTTGCAGAATCAGTCCCAGATCGGGACAATATCCCAGCTTTTAGCTGGAGGTGTAGCTGGTGCTCTTAGTAAAACCTGTACGGCTCCTCTTGCAAGGCTTACCATTCTCTTTCAGGTTTGTTTTTAGAAGAATTATCAATTTGGTATTTTGTGGGTACCAGTTGTTTCGTGGGTTACCTTTTGTTTGTTGAGTTTCGATAATGTTCACTGATGTTAATGTGGCATAACATTGTAGTACGTGGGTTTAGGGGGGATAATGCTGGGGGCAAGAGCAAGAATGAGAATGGGATTGTTTGGTATTGTAGTGTGGGGCAATAGGATGTGAAAATATTATAATTTGTTAAGAGTGGCAAGTACTTGTAGTGAGGGGAAATAAAAAATATGTTTATGTTTGCAGTTATGGAGGCTATGAGTTGAATTAATGTGAGAAATAAAGCTGCTACATTGGAGGGAATAAGGGGTTTTCAGGTGTTTTGAATTGATTCTTAAGACTAGCATTTGGATAGCAAATTACCTAACTAGGCTTCGGTCAGCTGGTATAGCAGTAGTGGAGTTAGCGAGATTGATTGCAAATGGCTTTGAGTAATGATTTGTTTCACATGTCATAATCCTTATAATGTTTTCAGTTTTTTAAAAACAAAATGCAAATATATGGGGGTGAATGCGTATTCATGCTTTCTTATATGTTATGTGTTTAAGATTTTCTTGCTGGCTTACACCATCAAGCCTGCCTTTTTGATGTCGTTATATTTTCTTCTACAGGTGCAAGGCATGCACTCTGATACTGCAACATTGAGAAAGGCTAGCATATGGCATGAGGCTTCCCGAATCATTAGTGAAGAAGGATTTAGGGCTTTTTGGAAAGGGAATCTGGTCACAATTGCTCACCGACTACCATATTCTTCTGTCAACTTTTATGCATATGAACACTATAAAAAGGTCAGTATGAATAATTGACTTCTATGCAACAAAACTTTGTCCATAGATGAGTTTGCATTATAGTGTTCTTTCTGACTTCAGTTGCTACACGCCATTCCAGTGGTGGAAAGTCAAGGGGAAAATATGAGTTCAGATCTTTTTGTACATTTTGTAAGCGGTGGTTTAGCAGGAATAACAGCTGCCTCTGTTACATACCCATTGGACCTTGTGAGGACACGCCTTGCTGCTCAGGTACAGTCAGCATAACCTCAGTAGAATGGGCTGGTGACAATTTTTTCCTTCCTTACTTTTCACAGTTAGTTGTAAGCTTGCTTTGCAAACTATTCGAAATCATTTGTGATGATTCTTCTGCTTTATGTTGTTACAATTAGGGCAGACCTTTTCTTTACTCGTATATACTTGCAAGGAAGGTGGACAATTTTCTAGGATGTTTTTGATTGATGCAGGGTCCTTATCATTTTAATTGACCTTTATTTGTGGTCCTTAGTGGCTTCAGTCTGCTCTTATGGTTGACTCGAAAAGCTTCTATTTTTTAAATTCATTTATGATAAGAACAGGACACCTGAAATGTTTCTTAATCTCTTTCAAACTTGGTATTGCTAATATTTTTCTCCCTCTTTTTTACTTGATCACTTGCTCCTTCATTATCTTTGGTACAACTTTTGCAGACAAATGTGATCTACTACAGAGGTATTTGTCATGCTTTACAAACTATTTGCAGAGATGAGGGAATTTGGGGCCTTTATAAGGGCCTTGGTGCAACGCTTCTGGTAGGTTTTTACTTTCAATTACTATTTATGTGAAATGTGAAAGCTTTTTCGGCATGTAGTTGACTGCAGTTTTGACACTAATGCAGGGTGTTGGACCCAGTATTGCAATTAGCTTTTCTGTATATGAGACCTTAAGATCTTTTTGGCAGTCACAAAGGTGATCATCCGGCAATTTGATTCCGCAAATTTACTGTTTCGAGTTCACAATTCTTATGATCATTGAGCATGCATCTGTATCTTAACCATTAACAGGCAGAATGATTCCCCCGTCCTGGTCAGTCTGGCATGTGGCAGTCTTTCAGGCATTGCATCATCAACAGGTGAGTGATTTTGGTCATGGTACCTCAGAAATTTCTAGTGGATTTTGATTGACCTATATTTTCGTTTTATAATTTCTTTTTTGATTTATAATTCTGTCCGTTTTATGCATATTGAAAAATGAGAACCTATTCATTTGAGTTTACATAAGTCCATCTCTTTTCAAATATTGATAAGCAATGGTGTCATTATTCCTTCATACATCCCTCAACTTTAACTACCTTACTATATAGGTTGAAATACATTCCTTTGTTTGATTAAACATTTCCAATTTCTAACTAAGGAAGTTAATACATGCAGCTGTTTACCGTGCTTTTGATGCAGAGACGGAGGATGTGGGGCTGGCTCTGCATCAAGTATTTAACCAGTCTGACCCCTACTAGAGCCTTCGAACGAGTGCTGTAGTATTTTAATCTGGCATTTGAAAATTCTTTTAGTAAGGAAGTCGACAAGAAAAAGAAAAAAAAAATGTTTTTTTATCATTTGCCTATCCATATCTTTTTGTGTGAAGATTTTGATTGGATTAACTTCCAACTCTCATTTTTCAATAGCTTGTCTACCCTAACATTGCAGTTGGTGGTTCCATCATAAGGTAGCACTACTCTCAGGTGAACCTTACTGTTAATTTTACTTATCAGATGTGAGATGTGTACTCTTTGAGGTATGCTTCTCACTTAGGCTTCAATGTCGTTTGCTTGGCAGATTGGAGTCCTTTAAGCCTTGCCAGTGCCTTTTTGTGGAAACCATTCATGATTCGGAATGATACATAGATTAATCATAGTATTTATCTCTCTTTCCAGTTACTGACACCATTTTTTGCTAGATATGAAACAGTGATGCAAATGCATACTCATATATCAAACTATATTAAACTGATGGTACTAAAACTAGAAACCTGTTACTTCTGATAAGTTCTGCTGCATGGTTAAAAAATCATGCAACAATTTACAGATTAATGTGATTTTATGTATTGTCTGATTTACAGCCAGCCAAAATTACTGGCCTTTACAAAAGCAGGAGAAAATTTTCGATATAAATACTGCATGCAGCCTCTTTAATTTTGTTGTCTTCATAATTTGCAGCAACATTTCCTCTGGATTTGGTGAGGCGAAGAAAGCAACTCGAAGGGGCGGGTGGCCGGGCCAGGGTTTACACAACGGGTCTTTTTGGTACATTTCAGTACATATTCCGGACTGAAGGCTTCCGTGGTCTGTACAGAGGAATTCTTCCTGAATATTACAAAGTGGTTCCTGGAGTCGGTATTTGTTTCATGACATATGAAACACTGAAGATGCTTTTAGCAGATATTTCTTCCTGACTATAGTCGCCATCAGCTCTGGACTTCACTGACTACAATGGTAAGGATGAGGTGGTTAAGAGTTGTGATGTAATAGCATATAACCATTCATTTTGATCTGCTCTCTCATGGTGATTAATATGTGATTCTTACGTGAGAATTATATTTTTTTCGTGTATAAATTAGTGAAACGTAAATCACAGTTTCAAGTGTACTTATTATAGTTATTCACATTTCTCAATAACATCAGTTTGACCAGAGATCATTTTTTAGTTACTTTTTCAGACTTGAAACAGTGGTGCCATGTAACTATAGCACCAAGTTGAAGGAGATAATCTTATTTGCTTTCATAAGTTTGATTGATCACAAGGAGATCTTTCTTTTTGCATATTTTTGAGACATTTGTGGATTGTGTTCTAGACTTAGAATATTGATCTGAAAAGAGTGGGGAGGCAGAAAAAAGATTTTAGTGATTTGACTTCAGTTGGGAATAATGTATAGATAATTTTATCAGGCATCTCTTCTGGTGCACATAATTCTTTTTTTATTTATGTTTAAACGTATTATCAAGTGCGGTAAGATTCTTTCTTTCTTTCTTTTTTCTTTTTTTCTTTTTTGGTATTTTTTTATATATATGATTAAACCTTTTCTTACTAACCGGACGGCCGGACGACTGATCTTTTTATGAGGTTGTGATGGGTAGTTATTAGATTTTTTTCCTGACTGACGCTAAGTTACGTGCACTTAACTTGCGTCCTCCTCACGGCTACAGTACCCGGGCCCATCATAGATACTCTAGCTGTGAGGGGAACGTAAGTTACGTGCACGTAATTTAGCCCCTCTCTTTTTTCCTTAATTTTTATTATCTATAGATATATACAATTTGAAATTTATTACATTGGGATTTTAGACACATACATTTGTAGTGTAGCCGTTGACCTGGTAAGCTTTAGCTCTAAAATCTACTTTCATCAAATTTAGGGAGAAATTAATTCTTAATCCACATTTTTGGGATAAAAAAATACATGTATAATTAAGTTTTAATTATATATTATCATAAATAAATACGTGGCACAGGATCTTCAAAGATCAAGACTAAAATTCAGAACAAAAATAACCAAAAAAAAAACCTTAACTAGGAAGAATCATCGTCATTCTGATGACACAAATACAACGATGGAATTGCATATTATTAGCCGTTGAAGAGTCAATTTGGACGTGTAACCGTAGATAATCATTTAACGCAGTTAAGATTTGGGGGGAGAAGCTGCTTAAGCGTCTCTGATGAGCTCACTCTTTTTAAATAGACCGCAATCCTGAAACTGAGAATGGTGATACTGACAGACGCAGACCAATTTTTGCTAGCATTACAATGGGAAATTCCCTGTAAGGCGAATGTGCTCCAGGGTTCGGCGTAAGCCATATTTATTGACTGCTGCATTAGCAGCTCTGAATCCTTCCCCATACGCAGGAGAAGCATCATGGGCAATTTGATGCATGAAAAACTCACCCAGTTTCTTCTCAACCTCAGATTTTCCGCCTTTCTTTGAAGACGATGACGATGTTGAAGCAGATGATGTGGATGGCATGTTTCTGTAATCTGGCAAAACTTCTGATTCAAGCCACATGTATGAAAGCACCTGACAGATACCTTCCTCTACTTCAGGATTAAGATTGCAGTAGCCTGCATCGGCTCAGCAAAAGAGAATGGAAAATTTTTTAAAAGCATTGCACATTGGAAGATCATTAGCAGAAACCCAAAAAGCGGCTTTGTACCTTTAAGACGTAACCATCCGTGCATCAATTCATGGGCAAGAATAGCACCCGTCAATAGTCTGCATTTTGTCACAAGAGCAATAAACAGGGTATCAGAAAAAATTTCAACCAAAAAAATTGTGCATAAATCATAGAGAAACATTACCTTGGAAGGCCATAAAGAACAAGAATGGCAGTAACTTCACATTTTCGAGTCAGCTTCTGAGGTTGAGTCCTCATCCCCACCAATCTGTTGCCTCCAATTCTCGGTCTCCTGAGTATCTGGACATAATCAAATTGAAAACTTAAGATAAATGTTTGAATTTTGAGGAAAAAAATCTTATCAGTCTTTATGACATCATACACTTGTGACTGTCTGCTCCTCAGAAAGACACAAGCCCCTTGTCTCAGGCATGTGATGGTAGCCCTGGAAAACAAACAATTTGAATCAGAGCAATGTTTTCAGAAACCAAAATCCTGAAATTCAAACAAGAGTTCAATTACTACATTCTTCTCTCCAACGATAGCTTCGTTAAGTGCTTGTCTTTCGACAAGAAGCATTGGAATTTGCTGATCGAGCTTCATATTCATTCCTTCGTAATAGTCTCTTATGGCATGGTACAGGGGCTGGCAATCACCAGTATCCATAATTGCGGATTCCATGCACTCTAAGCATAAACTCCGCCCGTCTTCCAGTGAATAGTACCTCGTATTCCAAGACTACAAGCACAAAACATTTGCTTAGATTAGTACCTTACCTTATAAACTCTCCGATAAATTTTGCTTTATACTTGATTAATTAGTACCTCAAGACGCTCACAACTACAGCAGCGAGATGTGTGATCATGTTCATGAGATGGGCAATACTTTTGGGCCCAAAATGGATGGCACCTATACTCTATCAAACCAGCTCCGTTTGTGGGAATCTGAAGATTTGTAAATAAATTATCAGTCGATAGTTACATCAAGTAATATAATTACGACGAGCTGAGTTAGAAATTAAAATATTTTCTTACGTATTGGTGACAAACTTCACATTTGGGATGTGTTAATTCTTTGAAACAAGACTTGTGGTAAGGGTCCTTCCCTGATAAAGAGAACTTGAATAAAAAAAACAAAATTAACCATGTTAAAGGACATGTGCTTAAGTTAATTTGATTAAATCAAAATCAAAATTAAATTGAGTAATCAAAATATATACCTCGTGCTCAGTGATTGGGTAGCCACAAGAACGGCAACGGAAGCAATTTGGATGAAAATATGTGCCCATGCATCCCAAGTAATTGCCATAGCCAATGTCACAGTTGCAGCCACCACATACCCTGCAAGTTAAATGCATATGCATGCATAAATTAACCTAGGATTTGCATTGATCAATTAGAACTAATTATTTATATTTTTACAAAATTTTACTTGTAACTTCTGGGATAATAATGAGATGGGTCATATGGAGGATATGAAGGATTCAGCTGGCTATCCTGAAGTGCCCAAGCGTAATCTTCATCAGTGTTTGACCTCCATCTTTGTCCTGAACATGAAAGCACTCGACATAGTTAAATGTGAGTCTTTCTTTCTAATCCATCAGTAGGTTTTTAAATGCAAATTTGAGGTTATAGTGCACTGACTAGTTATAATAGAAATGTCTCGATTCTGAATTTGATACAAGTATTAGAAAATTATTAAACCGTGACCACATGATTTGGTAGTGTAATGACATTGTACTATTAAATCATATGGTTTAATACATTTTTCGAATTTTAATAAAATTTTAAGATCCTAGACACACTCCTAATCATAATAATATACAGTATTAAATTACAGTTAATCAGTGCGGTCTAATCCCAAATGAACATTTTGAAACCTGTGAATTTTCGGATGACATTGTGAAATGCTAGGTAGAAGTAGAACAGAAAAGGAGAAAAATAATAAATAAATAGTTACCATTTGGTCTCTTCAAATCTTCAGCCAAGGACAGTGCAATTGCATGATCTAATTCCTCTTTCTCCCTGTCAGCTCTAGAGCGGTCATCCTGATGACAAATAGTGAAAAATTGCTATAAAGGTCGCATTTCTCTACAAAATTGATACGGCAATAAATTATAATGAAAAATGATACACACCTCAGGAATGAAATTTTACTAAGACATATTTCTGTGGCAACTTTTTCATTTAATTCAAACCTTAAGGGTGTTCCTTAAAATATTCCAACATTTATTTATTCTCATGCGACGTTGAGGTGGGAATGGGATTGGAGTAGTTGTCACTTAATTAGAATTAAACATCAACGTCCAATCTTAAATTTGTCTGCATTTTTAAAGTGTGCGTACGTTCACACTGAAGAAAGATTAAGTTAAAAAAAAAAAAAAAAAGTTGATCGTTAAAATTAAAAAAGGTGAGTTATATTTTTAATGTTACCAGGGACCGACGCGGTGCAGGCCAAACCATGCTTTCCTCGCCAAGGAACTGCGGATGATGACGGCCGCTCGTACTACCTCCACCGCCGCCACGATTAGAACCAGTGCTTTTGAAGAGCTTGCTGAGCCATTTCATAAAGCGAGACTTTCTCTCTGCGTATGAAGAAACAAAGTCCCC
Source organism: Citrus x clementina (assembly GCF_000493195.1). NCBI lineage: Eukaryota > Viridiplantae > Streptophyta > Magnoliopsida > Sapindales > Rutaceae > Citrus > Citrus x clementina. Next base: position 436,432 of record NW_006262274.1, read on the forward strand.
TGCTTACCATAAAAACATTATTCCAATATAAAACCACCCCCACCAGTTGAAAATTTTCGGGGCTCTTCACTGGGCTATACTATGTTTTTAATAGAAAAATGATAAATGGACATAGGAGAGACAAGATGGCGACAGAATAGCCAGAAATGAATTAATTATTAATCAATATATTTTTAAAAATAAAAAATAAAAAAATTCGGGTTATGCAATAACACAGCCCTGTGTGAAACTACATGAAAATTTCAACAACATTTATAACCCCCCCAAAAAAAAAAAAAATCGTATAAAGGACGCGAAGGTATAATATGAACGTACCATAAACGCAAGGATTGGAGATATGGTTGATGCTTGATGACGGAGGAGCCATGAGAGTGTATGGAGTTATTATGCGCAGCTAGCTATGGCTGGCAATGGGAGGAAATGGGAGAAAGAGAGAGGAGAAGAGTGAAAATGGGATCATTAAAAGAGGAGTTGAAAAAGAAAGAAAGAAAGAAAGAGACAGAGAACTGAAAGGAATCTGAAGAGGAGAGAAAGGAAGTGAAGAGAAAGAGATTCTTGGCTTGAGAAAGCAAGGAAGAGAAAGTCGTTAAAGAGAGGGAAAGATATGTGGGGAATCTGCTGCGGAGGCTTCAAAAATTCGAATAAAACAAATAATTAAATATTTTATGGACGGCTCATAATTAAAAGAGTTTAAAAATTTTTGTTATTTGCACGAATGTGTTGGATGAAGCTGGAGAGAATTTTCTTTTTCTTGCTTTGAACCTGAAGATGATAAAAGACTGAGAGAGGGAATTTGGTAGAAAACAATAAAAGCTCATTCATGGAGTTCGTTAATTAACATTCTCTGTTGATCCAAGTTGTTTTAATTTCAATTCTTAAAGAGGATGATTAAAATTTAATTAATGCTATATTATTCTTACCGGTTAATTACCAATATTTTTACTGGACGTTGTTCAATAAAAATTTAGATCAAGAGATAATTCGATAATCATGATGGCGTGATTAAACTTTACCTCTTAAAGAAATACATAAAGTTATAAAAAGAAATAGATAAATAGTCTATGATACCATGATTTTCACTCTTTTCATTATATTTTACAAATTTAAGGGACTTATGACTTTAAATATAACGAAAAACTTTCAAAAGTCCAACATAAACAGAGTCGGAGTTTACTAGCTAGACGCAGCCAAAAACAAATATGGAAACCTCTAAACATGTAAAAAAAAAATAATAATAATAATAAATGTATGTTTAACAAATATATAAAATGCATTAGATTAACATATATAGCTTAATTATAACCGAATTGTACCAAACCAATCAGTTGAGTTTAAACAAAAAATCAAACCAAACCAATCTGGTATTCCACCCTTTTCTCCTATGAAGAAGTATCCTATATATATATATATATATATGGGGTCAAGATTGATCATTTATTTCCTTTTTATATTCTCATTTATGAATGGCTTAGTATCAGGGGAGAAACCTAGATCAAGATATTTATTCTCTAAATCTTATTGTCAACCGTTTATTTTGCGATATGGGATCAGTCTTAAGTTCCTGTAAAAGCCAATACTTGAGTTCTAGTTCTAGACAATGAGAATCCATTATAATAACTTTGATCTCTCTCTCTCTCTCTGTCTTTTTTCTTTCTGATCCTTTTGTTTCAACGCACATTGATGATTGAATGGCGGATTGAGAAATTTTTCCCCGAAAGTCAATGCTCGAGTTCGTGTCCGTGTTATTCTTTTTGTTGTGTGGGACATTACACGCAGACAGACAAAATTTGGACATCCTATAAAGTCATTAAAATGGTCATAAAGTGGTTCATGATGGTGAGTGAATTCGAATTTTCAATTCTTTTGTTAAGGCCCAATTTCTATATATAGAAATAGGCGATGCGATGCATACATTTCAATTAGGGATGGCAAAAATTCCTACGGGGACGGGTACCCTCGGGGATTTTTCCTATTCAGGAAGGGTACGAGGATAATTTTATATCCAATTTTTTATTCGGGGAGGGGACGGAGAAAATTTTTTACCCAATTTTTTATTCGGGGAGGGGACGGGGATGAGGTGGAATCCCCATCCCCTACCCATTTCTCCATTTTAATTTTAATTTTTATTTTTATTTTTAAAATTACTAATAAATAAATAACAAAATTATAAATATTGTTAAAAATAATAAATTTCAAAATATTTATATTATTAAATGCTAATAGGTATCCTACATTAGCTCGAATTGCTAGAGATATTTTGGTAATTCCAATTACAACAGTTGCTTCTGAATCAACTTTTAGCACCGGTGGTAGAGTTGTGAGCTCACACCGTAACAAACTTCATCCAAGCACATTGGAGGCCTTAATGTGCTATCAAAGTTGGTTACGAGCTTACAATAACAGTATGAGTTTATTTTACATTGTGATTATATTATACAGTTATTAATATTTGCACTTATAAGTTACTTTACTTATATTATTTTCATTGTTTTATAATTATTTTAATAATTTATATTTTGAATGTGACTTTGTAATGGATCAATATTAATGTAAGATATATTTTGAACTTTATTTTTATCTGAATTTTTATTTTAATATGATTAATTTAAAACAAAAAATAAAAACAATGTATTAAACTATTAGTTATTCGGGGACCGGGGATCCCCTGTTATTATTCGGGGAGGGGATGGAGATTCTCTCAAGTAACTCTGACGGGGACGGGGACATACGCAAAATATCAGGGATGGGTATGAGGAGATTGGTCCCCTACCCTCCCCTCCCCATTGCCATCGCTAATTTCAATTCAACGATTTATAAACAGTATTTTAAAAACTTATAACACATGAGTGGGCAAGAAAGTAGGCTATAACTTAAAAAAAAAAAATTAAAACCCTCTAATCATAAAATTATTAACATATTTCAACAAGTGTAAATTCTCTTTTAATACTAATAATTAAGCATTAATCTCTAGTTAGTCTATGTATCTGCAGTTAACATTAGGGGCATATTTAAGTATAGGCGAACTAGCCAGTCACCTAAAGCCTCATATGTTAGAAATGTCTTATTGTAGTCATCTAGACCCTATATGTTAGAAAAACCTATCAAACTAATAATTTTTTTAAGATACTTATAGTTTAAAACCCTATTTTTTGGCCTCTCTTTAATTAATATTTACCCTACAACTAATATTTTTTTTTATATAAATTCTATATTTGATAACTTTAATGTTAAAGAACTATAATTAACAGATCATCTAACCATTAACTCATTATTAGCTTTCCCAAAAAAAAGGGAATAAATTTTTATCAATTTAAAAAAAAACCTTAATTATTTAACATTATAAACTTCTTGTGCGCTTCTTTATAAAGAAAATTATTATATTTATTGGCTCACTTTTGAGGTAAAAAAGAAAAATATAATTTCTTGAAATAATAGTTATATAGAAAGAAAAAGATATCTTATTGACTGCTCTTCTTTTTTAAATTTTTTTTACTATCTTGTTGGTTGATGACATTCAAAATATAGTTAAAATTGATAGAATTTTCAATTATTTCTTATTTTCTTGAGTGTTAAAGATATTCAATGTAAGAAGGTCTCATAAATAAATTTTGCCTAAGGCTCCTGTATTCTAGAGCCGGCCTAGTTACCATTCATGTTTTAATTGTTATTACTCTAAAATACGACACAAACTGGAAATTGATCAAAATTACAAATTACCATATTATTGAAACTTTACTACAAAAGCTGTGCCAGCCTGCCTGACGATACGAACAATATAAATCGAGTAAGATGCTGCAATATTTTATGGAAACGTTGAGATCTGAACTGGAGAAAACGAAAAAAAAATCAACATATTTTAGAGGGTTTTATTTATTTATGTTTACAACAAACTGTACCATGAAAAAGGGAACATACGCCCCAATCCCTAAAGACAGTAAGCTCCGACTTTCAAGAAAATAAAGCCAGCAATTATCTGTTTGTATACATACCATCAACAAACGGCTGCTTTGGCAGCCTTAATGAAGCCATTTTCATTTACAGAATAAAAGAAAAAGTTAAAGAAAGAAAGAAAAGGTTTTGATCACTGAATACAGGTTGTTTGTGAAAAAGAAACTCAAAGATCATAAATCTCAAAAAAAAAAAAAAAATCACTTTTTTTATTTTAAAAAAGAACATCACTTAATTGCTCTCTATTTGCACTTTCAATGTAGAGTTTTCCAAGTTTCTCAATTGTGCTTTTCATGAATATTAAGAGAAAACTCAATCTGATTACGGTAATAACATGCCCTTACGGTATTATTAATTAACTTCTTCAGCTGACAAACAAACTTGTTCGATGGCTTGATTTCAACAAACTATGTGATCGAGGAGGACTTAAGTGATGCATTTATGAAACCTTGGATCCCTTAATTTCTTTCTACAAAGAACAAGGACTTGAGTGATAAGAACACTTTTAAAATTAATTGAATTAAAAAAATAAAAAAAAGTAAAGATCATTACAGGTAATAAAGTTATGCTCCCTGTTGGCGTATGACATGAAACGTAAAGTGATAGCATTTTTACTTTGATTAATTAATTATGATTTTTTTTTTTTTTTTAAAAAAGGCAGCTTATTACCTATGAGTTGTGAGTTGTGACCAAGGACAAGGTGGGAAATATTCCTTTGCGTGTTTGCATAATATTATCCGCCGTTGGTTGCTTTCTAAAAGCATTTTGTAATCTGCAAATAAATAAAATGCGGCTGTTGTTGCGAGCTGCTTTTTACGTCATTTCATTAAATATTTAGGGATTGAGCATTTGAGCTGGGTCAGTTCGACTGTTGCTTTCCTTCTAAATAATCTTTTCGGTCACTTGATGATCGTGATTTCTGTTGCATATGTCAAGCTTTTGAGATTTTAGATGCCTTTTACATTATGCAGAATCATATTCTTCCGCATTGTTTTATTAAAATTCCATATGCTATAAAAGAATTTTTTTTTCCCTAAAACCCTATATAACTTAGAATAATTATTCTTTTTTCACTTGGTAGATACATGGATTTTTTTTTTTTTTGGTCTGAAACACGAGGTGGTCCTAAGTGAGTCTCAATTGTGGGAGGCATCTTTAAGTTCGTACTATAACTCAGACTAATCCCCGCTCGCACCGAGTCGGCCCATAAGAGGTAAAGTGCTGGTAAAAGTGGTGACTTCATAACCACAACTCAGACTAATCCCTGCTCGCACTAGGTCAGCTCATAAGGAGTAAAGTGCTGGCCAAAGTGGTGACTTCATACGAGAGCGGGGCTTGAACCCTTAACCTCTCTTGAAAAGTGAGAGTGTCGAACCATTCACACCAACAAACTTTGGTTAGTAGATACATGGATTTAATTGGTAGCTAACAAAGAAAAATAATAAATCTTGAACCCGAATACCTAATGTTTAGATGTGTCAATAGATCCTTTACTTTATTTTTATATAAAAATATTACAATGTAATTCTACAATTAAAAACTTATATGAGAGACTTGTCTCTTGGATTGTGTTGTTTCAGATATCTAATCATCGTTGGCGGAATATATGTGCAGGCATGGGACTAGGGCCCTGTGCTAAAAAAATTTCAAGAACAACAAGAGATTAAATTGAAATATTCCCAACTTTATCAGGCATATGTTTCGTGTGCCACCTTCGCTGCTATAGATTTTATGTTATGGCGTACCTAATTTTCTAGTTTCCACGTTGTGGTACGTTTGGTTGGCCCTCTCATTTTTACTAATTCTATGTTATAATCTATTTAGATGCATGATTTTTTTATTATGGACCCGGACCCGTTGAATAAAAATCCTAGACCCTTGATACTTCAAATGATAAGTCAGCTTAGTGTTGCGGACCGCCCAATTCGCTAGCCCAATTGCCCCAATTTCGGGCTAGAGAGCCAACACAAGGCCAAGAGTGCTAACTTGGCCCAATTCCGGAAGGTTCTAGGCAACTCTCGCACATGTGAACATGTAAATATTCTAGAATACTTTATACAATTCCAGCACATGCAAATAGTTAGGAAATTGTAAAATACTCTAGAGTTTGACAAAGTTTGGCAAAGTTAGGTAAAGTTAGGCAAAGCCTCTCCTATAAATATGGGATGGCATTAAACATTTGTATCCAACAAGCATTGTAATCTCTCTTTGTGCAATACAAGTTTCTTTGGCTCAATTGCTCTCTTCTCTTGTTCGAGAATCTCTAGGCTTACTTAGCAACATTCGGCAAAGTTGTTTAAGTGCCGCACGGGTTAGCTGCGCAAAACACTCATCCCGTGACATTAGACACAAAAAGTATCCTAATTTCCCTCGCTAGCTACAAATATTATTAATTATTAATCATTACTATTATTATTGCCATAATGTAATAGCACTATGTGAAGGGGAAACCCTGAGTTTTTATTATCATAAGCCTTGGGCTTATTGGGCATCTAATTCAAAAGTTCACGTCAAATAAATAAAATTTTAGAACATCATAAAAACTCATCTAATTTTCTTATTTAAATACTTATTACTGATCTATATATCAAGCAGGAGAGTAAAAAGACAAGTTTTTCCATAAAAGACTCTCCAAATAGAAAAGAAATTTATCTTATTTTAATCAAATTCTTTCCTCACCAAATTTAACTACCCTCTATTTCTTCAAGAATAATAATAGATATACTAAATTTTTTATTTCAAATTTCATCCGAAATAATGCATCATTAATTAAATGGTTGGTAGTTTTTTACAAGATTCAAGTGAATTAATTGTATTATTTCGCCAACCAATTAATTTATACCTTATCATTGGATAAAAAAATTAGAATATGTAACACTATTCTTTTTTTAATAATGTAGTTGTAGTACGTCTCTATAAAATAATGGTAACATAACAAGTAGAATAATATTATTTTTTAAAAAAATAGAGAGAGAGAAGTTACTCTTCAATATTGAAAAGAGAGAATGACAATATCATTTACACAATCTCATTTCAAGAGCCCTTTATAAATTTTATTATTGATGTAGCCTCCAAATGATGTGAAGTATTATTTAAAATTTTTTTTGGTGATACTCTTAAGTCAAGATTAACATGAGCACATTGCCCTATAACAAGGTAAAGAAAATGTTTACCGCTAAGTTAGCTGGCTCAGAAGAAGTTCTATAGTACATTAGTGTTTCTATGTTATAATATGATATGGAACTACCGACTAATAATATTTTGACACCTGTCAATTTTTTTTTTTGAAATTTATCAAATATTTTAAATAACTTTTCCTTCACTTTTATCCTTTTTCCATTTTGAAATTTTTGTTTAGGAAAATGGTATTTGAGAGCACAAAACACAAAGTATAAAAGCTTCATGTTCGTACGTGCAACAACACACACACATGCACACAACAAACATACACAAATCTCACCACATAGCGACAACATCTCCCTCCTTTCTCCCTCGCCACACAACAACAGCATCTTCTTGGGTCTCTCTCTCCCGCCTCCACGCAAGGTCAATCTCAGCTCTATTTTGTTTCACCTCACAGTAACAGTGATAGCTTTATCTGTCTCTCGTCTCAAGCATCTTGTTCCCTCACTCGCTCGGTCTTGTCAATTTGTTTCAGTATATTTTCCATTCCTCAAGTTACAGAGGTATTGTATACATTTATAGAGAGATTTGCTACGTTATTTTTGGGCTATACAGATTTTTAGTGCTAGAATATTCCTGAAATCTCTCTGATTTGGTTAACTCCTATAATCTCTCTGATTTATCTCTTAATTTACAACTCACGCCAACACTCCCCCTCAAGTGCAAGCATCCAAATCTTCAATGCGCAACTTGTCTAGTGAGTTGTAAAACTCTCTGCTTGATACGGCCTTTGTAAGAATATCCGCTAGTTGATCTTCGGACTTCACAAATGGAAACTGAATTATTTTAGCTTCGAGATTTTCTCTAATAAAATGTCTATCAATCTCCACGTGTTTAGTGCGATCATGTTGGATAGGATTATGAGCAATAGCAATCACTGCTTTGTTATCACAAAAGAGTTTCATTTCACTGATAGGTGCAAAGCCAATTTCTGTTAGAAGTCTTCTCAGCCATAGAAGTTCACAAAGTCCTTTAGCCATTCCACGGAACTCTGCTTCAGCACTTGACAGTGCCACCACCTTTTGCTTCTTACTCCTCCATGTAACAAGATTTCCCCCAACAAACATGAAGTAGCCTGAGGTGGATCTTCTGTCTATGGTGTTCCCTGCCCAATCTGCGTCTATATAACCATTAACTCTGAGGTGGTTATTCTTTGCAAACATAAGTCCTTTTCCTGGAGAGGATTTTAAGTATCGCAAAATCCGTATTACTGCTTCCATATGATCCTTACTCGGTTGATGCATAAATTGGCTTACAATACTCACTGCATAAGCAATATCAGGACGGGTATGCGAGAGGTAAATCAGTTTCCCAACTAACCTCTGGTATCTTCCTTTATCAGTTGGCACTTGATTTAGATGTTCTCCGAGCCTGTGATTCTGAACAATTGGAGTGTCTGCTGGCTTACACTCCAGCATTCCAACCTCACAAAGTAAGTCTAGTATATATTTTTGCTGAGATAAGAATATACCTTTCTTTGATCTAGCAACTTCTATTCCCAGGAAATATTTAAGTCCTCCCAGATTTTTCATCTCAAATTCGATTGCCAATTGTTTCTGAAGTTTATCCATTTCCTCTGTATCATCCCCTGTAATGATCATGTCATCAATGTATACAATTAAAGCTGTTACCTTGCCCCGTTGATGCTTTAAAAATAATGTATGATTTGAATTGCTTTGGCAGAAGCCATACTTTTTCATTGCTTGACTGAACTGTCCAAACCATGCTCGAGGTGATTGTTTCAGTCCATACAATGCACACTGCAACTTGCATACTACTTCAGTTTTTGAAGATGCTGTGTAACCTGGAGGAGTGTCCATGTAGACTTCCTCTTCAAGATCACCATGGAGAAAGGCGTTCTTTACATCCAACTGATGTAATGGCCAATCAAGGTTGGCTGCGAGTGATAGCAAAACCCTGACTGTATTTAGTTTAGCCACTGGTGAAAAAGTTTCTTGGTAATCTACGCCATATGTCTGGGTGTATCCTTTTGCAACTAGCCTCGCCTTATATCGTTCTATAGATCCATCTGCCTTATGTTTAACTGAGAAGACCCACCTGCACCCGACTGTCTTCTTCTCTTGGGGTAGTGGGACCAAGGTCCATGTTTGATTCTTTAATAGTGCGCCCATTTCTTCCTCTATTGCTTTAGTCCACTTAGGATCCATTAATGCCTCCTGAACTGTAGTAGGAATATGGCATGCAGAGAGCTCCTGTGAAAAACTCTTGAGTGGCTCAGGCAATTTTTCAGTGGAAACATAGTTGGCAATTGGATACCTCGACCTTCTTTCCTCCATTTCTGGGGAGTATCTGTTTGGTGGTTTGCCCCGGTTTTGCCTGAAAGGTAAGTTATACCCAGTATCTATAGCATTGATAATTGAGGGTGTGCCAATATTTAGGGATGGCAATGGGGAGGGGAGGGGAGGGGACCAATCTCCCCATACCCATCCCCGATGTTTTGCATATGTCCCCGTCCCCTCCCCGTCCCCGTCAAAATAGCTTGAGAGAATCCTCATCCCCTCCCCGAATAATAACAGAGGATCCCCGAGGGTCCCCGGTCCCCGAATAATTAATAGTCTAATACATTTTTTTATTTTCGATTTTAAATTAATCATATTAAAATAAACTCATACCGCTATTGTAAGCTCGTAACCAACTTTGACAGCACATTAAGGCCTCCAATGTGCTTGGATGAAGTTTGTTATGGTATGAGCTCACAACTCTACCACTAGTGTTAAAAGCTGATTCAGAAGCAACTGTTGTAATTGGAATTGCCAAAATATCTCTAGCAATTCGAGCTAATGTAGGATACCTATTAGCATTTGTCTTCCACCAACTCAAAATATTAAAATCTTCCATCCGAGATATAACTTTCTCATCTAAATATGAATCTAATTCATCTACAACAACTGCACAATCTCCATTGTTTACATAATCATCAAAACCTGTCATCCATTTGGTTGCTTTCTTATAAGAATCCCCTGTAGATCTAGTAGAAGAACTACTACCAGTATAATCAAAGCAATAAACAGTTGGTGAAAATTTCAATTAATACTCTTCAACTAATTCCCGGCAAAGGGTGACCACTTTCCCAACATACAACTATTTTGATATTTATTATTTTTAACAATATTTATAATTTTGTTATTTATTTATTAGTAATTTTAAAAATAAAAATAAAATTAAAAATTAAAATGGGGAAATGGGTAGGGGATGGGGATTCCACCTCATCCCCGTCCCCTCACCGAATAAAAAGTTGGGTAAAAAATTTTCCCCGTCCCCTCCCCGAAAAAAAAAGTGGGTATAAAATTATCCCCGTACCCTCCCCGAATGGGGAAAATCCCCGAGGGTACCCATCCCCGTGGGGATTTTTGCCATCCCTACCAATATTACTTACCTCAGGAATATTCTCAGGAGATGGGCTTGCAGCGACCAAGAGGGGGGATTCTTCTTCTTCGAATGGTATAGGCTCAACTGCCAAAGGTTCTTCTTCAGATGGTATAGGCTCAGCTGCCAGAGGTTCTTCTTCTGATGGTGTGTCATTCTGATCCTCAAACCACTCAAAGGTTAGCCACTTCAGCTCTTCATCTAGTGTCTCCCCCTGAAGAGGAGTAGTGGATACCGAGGAAGGGTAAAAAGAAGCGGACTCCAAAAAAGTGACATCCATAGTCACATAAGTACGCTGAGTAGTAGGGTCATAGCAGCGGTAGCCTTTTTGGTGGGTAGCATAGCCCAAGAAGAGGCACCGAATGGCACAAGGGTCAAGTTTGTTACGCTGGTTCTTATGAAGATGAACATACGCCACACAACCAAAGATGCGGGGTGGGAGCATGAGGGTAGAAGGTAGAGAGACCGAGGCTGACAAGGATTGGAGTGGGGTTTGGAAATGTAAGACCTTGGATGGAAGGCGGTTGATCAAATGGACAGCAGTGGTAACAGCATCGGGCCAATGTCTTGTGGGAACATGTGCGCCGAGAAGGAGGGCTCGGGCAGTTTCAAGAATATGTCGATTTTTCCTTTCAGCTACCCCATTTTGTTGTGGTGTCTGGGGACATGAAGTTTCATGAATAAGGCCGTGGAGTTGAAAATAAGATTGAAAATGGTGATTGACATATTCTCCACCATTGTCAGAACGAAGGATTCGAATCTGAGCTGAAAACTGAGTCTGAATCATAGCATGAAATGACTGAAAAACCTTAAATACTTCATCCTTATGTTTCAGCAAATATAGCCAGGTCATGCGTGTGCAATCATCAACAAATATTACAAACCAACGTACACCAGAGACAATAGACACGGGGGATGGTCCCCATACATCGGAATGTATTAAAGCAAAAGGAATGTCACTTTTATTCATGCTTAAAGAATAAGTAGCCCTATGACTCTTGGCTAAAATACAAGTATCACAGTTTAACTCAGAAGTTTCTACATCAGAAAATAAATCAGGAAACAAATGCCTTAGATACCCGAATGATGGATGTCCCAAACGGCGATGCCACAACCAAATCTGTCGAGTCTTGGAACTTAGTGAAGAAGACACGTGATGAGCTCTCCCCATACTGAAATCTTCCATGTAGTATAATCCCCCCCTCTTAGTACCACGCCCAATTATCTCCTTGGTGAGAATATCCTGTATAAGACAAAAATCAGCAAACATGAGTACCACACAATTCAGGTCTGTGGTAATTTGACTCACAGATAGTAACTTGTGGGATAATGAGGGAACAAGTAAAGTGTTGAATAATTGAAGAGAGGGTGATAATGTCACAGAACCAGCTCCTGTGACAGGAGAGACCACTCCATTGGCATTTGCAATGCTAGTGCGCCGTGGGGATGAATCGTGAAAAAGATTCGCAGGATCAAAGGTCATATGATCTGTGGCCCCAGAGTCAAGTAACCAATTATCACGATTGGTATTGCAGTGAGAACTAATTAAGGCATGACAGGGATTACCTGGATCCACAGAAGAAAAATTCTGTTGAGGAATTAGAGAAAGACACGGTTCGACTACTGCTACAGCAGCCTTGCCTATGCCTGTACTTGTACCAGCAGTGTCTTGTTTCTTTCGGGCTTGGAGTTCATGCCACCAGTCCGGATATCCATGCAGTTGGAAGCAATTTTCCCGTGTGTGCTTCATATTGCCACAATGAGTGCATTTTAATCCGTCAGATGATGATCGACCTTTAGAGCCAGATTTTCCAGCATGCTGTGGGTTCGATCCATGGATCCCAAGCTTGAGGCCTCTCGAAGCAAGCACTGCTCCTAGAGGGGGTTCATGGTCACCTACGTTCATCACCATCTGACGAAGAGCCTCTCTACGGACATAAGCATAAGCTTGCTCTATGGTGGGAAACGGCTGTAGATGTAGCACGTCACTTCGGATGTTATCCAGCTTGTCGTCAAGACCATCCAAAAAAACGTAGACCCGATCTTCCTAGAGGAGATTATTATACCTTTGAATATCAGCAGGGCATTCCATTGGATTTGGACGTCGAAAATCAATTTCACGCCAAAGACCTTGCAAGTCAGTGTAATATTTTTCCAGGGATCCACCTGCTTGACGGAGACGTGAAACACGGCGCCGGAGATCATAAACCTGGGATGTATCACCACCATCAAAATAGGTGGTGGCAGCAGAGTCCCACACTTGTTTGGCTGTGGGAAACCGAATAAAGTTTCCAATTAACGTCGGATCCATGGAGTTGATAAGCCATCCTTTGACAATGGCGTTGTCGGTGCGCCATTTGCGAAAGGACGGGTCGGTAAGGGATGGCGGGGTCAGTTCGCCGTTAATGTAGCCCAACTTGTCTTTGCCGGAGATGTACATCTCGACAACTTGGGACCACAAGCCATAGTTGGAGCTATCCAACTTGATGCCAATCGGTAGAGCTGCAGGTTCTGAGGTCACGGTTGGGGCCTGGGCTTTGGATAGAGCTTCGGCCATCTTGGAGGTGAGTAATTCAGAGAGAATCCGGTCGGTGGTGGATTCCTCTGTCTGGATTGGTGTTTCGGTGGCTTCCATAGGTAGATACGAGGCTAAATCTTAGGACTGGGCGTGAACAAGGGACCAGGTCGTAACTTGCTCTGATACCATGTCAATTTGTTTCAGTATATTTTCCATTCCTCAAGTTACAGAGGTATTGTATACATTTATAGAGAGATTTGCTACGTTATTTTTGGGCTATACAGATTTTTAGTGCTAGAATATTCCTGAAATCTCTCTGATTTGGTTAACTCCTATAATCTCTCTGATTTATCTCTTAATTTACAACTCACGCCAACAGGTCTCACTGTCTCTGTCCCCTAAATCCACAGTGGTGTTGCTCTCTCATCCTGTGATTTCAGCTGCGTTGCTCTCTCTCCCCCAATACAATCGGCTTGTTAAGGTTAGTTGCTTCAATTCATTACCCTAATTTTTAATTTGGTTTTTCAGGGTTTTGAATTCCATAATCCCAAATTCTATATTCTAGATTATATTGCTCATTGTTTCAATAGATTTAAAAAAAAAAATCGATTGAGTGTGACAAATCAAGGATTTACTCTATGATAATTGTTAGAAGTATGAACCTGAATTAGAATACAAGAACAAACAATGATGTAGGTTATAGCTGTGAAGCATGTGACAACTTGTCACTTGTAACTCCAAAGTCTCATTATGACATGCTTTTAGTGTCAGACGAGCATGTTCCGTGAAGTGTGCAACTCACATGATTCAGTTAAAACATTATATAAGCTCAAAACGGCAGTTAAAATGTCGTTTAGCTTACTTAAAGATGTCACATGATCAGCAAGTGTACAATGCTATTAGAGACGGTTAAAAGAAGCGGGAAACAAGCAGATAGCAAGCTGGCTTCTAAACCGACTTGAGGGAGGCTTCCAGATCCTGCCTATAAGCTCTTAGTTGCTGTTATTTGGTTGAAAGTATTCTTTGTGACTCTCTAAAGATAAACTTGTTATCTTGATTTGCAGTAGTGGAAGCCATAGCTCTGTTTCTCAAAGAGGGTGTAAGCCACCATGGCTGAACCGCTGTAAATTTGTCTCTGTTATGTATTACTCTTCATCTCTGTTGTTTTCTATTTGATTAGTTTTAGATTGGTTTGTCATCCATTCTTGGTCAATTAATCAATGTGCAGTCATTGTTCTTGGGGTACAAGATCAGATGAATACTGATCTTAAGTATAACAATGACAGTTATAGTTTTGGTGATAGAGACAGTACTGTACTGCTCCCAAAGTTTATGGTTAAAAAAAATTAATTGATTTATTGATCTGACCAGGTGCAATTGCCAATCTTAATTCGTTCTCCAGAAAATTATTGATTTATTGTGATTGTGATGTTGGTGAGACCTTTGAATTTGATTGTGAGACTTGCAATTGCAATTTGTAATCCATTCTGATGTGTGTTGCCGAATCATTTTTTGGATGTTATTCACTTGAAAGCAGGATCTAGTCATTTCGCGCACCAATGGCATCACTGGAAAATTATTAGTCATATATCTCCCTCTCCCCACTCTCCCTTCCATTTCATAAAACCTCTTGCGTACAAAACAAACCCACTACTCAATAAGCTTCTTGCTTCATTGAGACATTTTCAGAAAAACCTTTCGATGGTCGAGGAGGATGGAGCCCCATAATAGTCTACACTAGCAGCACCATCACTAACGCCAAGGAAAAGTCCATTTTCAATCGAAGTCAGCCTTACTCAAATGCTACATGGCGGGGCCATTGTTGAAGTTTCCAATTGGACAAAGTCAAGAATGTAGAAGAAATTGGCAAAGACAAAGATGGACCAAGCTACACATGTACACAAAATATATTAATGAAAATGACTGAGTTGTTGGGCAAAACGGAGGACAGACGAAAGAGAATTATGAGAAATTAGGTGCTAATGGAGTATGAGAGAAACATAATTAATGCTGGATCTTTTATTTTTTTGAAATTTGGAAATTGTAGAGGGAGGAGAGAGCACATCCACATCGAATAAAAATTTTGATGAAGTTTTAAATATTTGATAGAAGTGAGGGAAAAGATATCTTAAATATTTAATAAATTTTAAGAAAAATTTCGACGGATGTGAAAGCATTTTCATGATTAGGCAGCCACTTTCTCCTTTGTAGTGCCAGCAAGTAAAACATCCACATCAAAATTTGTTTGTATCTTTTAAAAATCCAAAACTTGCAATAATACTTTCATTTTAATCCTAAAAGAAACAATATCCATCTTCATTTTTAGTTCATTGGAAAGTTTGTTTCCCTTACTTAGGACGGCAAAAGTATGAAGACTAAACTACCAAACTCCACTCAAGCTAACCTATCTTGGTAATGTTGTTTGTGTCTTTTTCTTTTATCTCTTTCTGTAATTGGAATTTTCCTAACCTAAATTTTGAAACAAATAGGATAAATAGCTACTACCAAATGGTGTGATCACATTTTGTTCTTTAGTTTGCTTCTAAATTAACGTCATTCGTAATCTTGATATGTATGTGCTCAAGCAAAATTCGAAAGCAAGAAAAAAAATGTCCACAATCTGCGTTCATAGGAAATTAATTAAAAGTTATTCTCTTGAGAATACGAAATTAATTAATATTTATTTTCCTGAAAATGTTGCTTTTAAATTGCTCAACATGATTTATTTTTATTTTCAGTTTCTTATAAATTTTTTATACCTATCATTCTATACCTGACGACAAAACATTAGTAGGAGTAAAACACTTTTAATAGGTTAATGTTGCATTTGATTATGAGTAGAGATACAAACTCTTATATAAATTTCTTTTTTGTAAACCGTAGTGGTATTATTAAATTGGTTAGAATTAAATACTTTTTGGTCCATATAATTTATTTTTATTATTTTTTATTTTCACTCACTAATGAATTTATGCTATATTAATTTGTATTAAATAAGTTTGTAATTCTATCATCACTCTTTTATTATTGAATAGACTATTTTTTGAAATAAAAAATTAATATACTTTTTGGATGAGACTGTGGAATAGGTCCTAATGTTAAATCAATACCGTTTTGCTTTTTAAAAATAATAAAAAAAAAAACGATGGAAAGAGTTTCGCAAAATAATAATTGTCGAAATTTCAGGGATGAAAATAGGCCCAAAGAGAAAACGGAAACACCGAAACGACGTTGCATAAGGTCACGGACTTGTTTGCCACCTCCAAACGACGTCGGAGAGAGACACCCTATTCAAATGAAGAAAGCTAGCAAATAATCATCAATAATTCTAATATAATCATATCTTTATGAAGAAAGCTTGCATAAGGTCACGGACTTGTTTGCAGTGCTGTATGGTGGAATAATTCTAATATAATCATATCTTTATTTTTGAGACCCATTGCAAATTTATATATGATTCTTAAAAAGTTCACCATTGAATTGATTTGTAGTGGTGTAGTGTAATTGCTATAAATCTTTTCAGTTGTCCTTGTGTACCCAGTTAATTAATTAACATAAGAACACATAGCTTGGTAAAAAAAAAACTACAAAAATAATTCACATATAAAATTAATTATTCAATATCTTTCGCTTTTGTTTTCCAAGAATGCCATTTTTATTTTTGAGTCCACGAAAACATGTTTCTGTATTTTTAATTTATGTTTTCAATATCCCCCCAAACAGAAAAAAAAAAAAAAAAAAAAAACCATCGCAAAGAAAACGTACACAAACAAAACAAGAAGACCGAAAGCTAACAAAAACTGAAACTCTCTCTGATTCTCTCCTTGTGTGTGAGATCATCTTTGATTTTTTAATCAATCAAAGCCATTGAAAACCAACTATCAAATGGCAACAACACAAGGGCAGCAGCAGGGTACCATCATGGAACCGAATGCACTGGATGACATAATCCACCGGCTTACGGAGGTTCGATTCGCCCGACCCGGCAAGCAAGTCCAGCTTTCTGAGTCTGAGATCAAGCAGCTTTGTGTTGCCTCCAGGGACATCTTCATGAGACAACCTAATTTGCTCGAACTTGAAGCCCCCATGAAAATTTGTGGTACTTTTAATAAATAAATAAATTCATTAATTTTATTTTGTGGGTATATTCAGATTGTTAACTGAATCAATAAAAAGAAAAAATTGAGTTTTATGATTTATTGTGCTAAAATTTATGTCTTTTTGAGGGTTTTTTTTTTGGGGGTTGATATGGCATAGTAGCAACATGGATGGTTTTTTTTTTTTTTGGGGGGGGGGGGGGGTGGTGTTACTTAGAAAGTTGAAAAGAATCATTGGCTCTACAAGTATGCAAATTTTCACACAGGTCTTGTAGCCTACGTCCTTTTATAATGTACAACATGTTTAGGTTTGGAATGTGAACTTAATAATCAGTCTGTTGATGGGCATTGATCCTGAATCCTCGTGTGTGCATTGTTTGATTGCTAAGAAGCCATAAGAATTGGAACTTAAAATTTTTCAAGTGTAAAATCTCTAGTACCCATGTTCATTTCATTTAGAAAATTATTCTGTACAAAGTTAAAAATTTCAGGTGGGGTTGAGATGTTTGATGGCCAAATAGGTTCAGACAAAGCTTAAAGGCTGTTGACATACAGTCCTAACGTGAGCTGTTTGTAGCAATATTCCTTTGGATAAAATGCAAGGTCTTCAATGAGTACAGAGTGCAATGCAATCTCTGCCTCAAGTCCAGAAGTGATATGGTATGAGAAATTAGAATACAGTCTAAAGCATTGAACCTCTGTAGATATTCCAAGTAATCACAGATCATATTCCAAGTAGAGTCCTGCTTTCCAGCTCTTTTCACATTAGAAGAAGTGGCTTATTTGCTCTCTTCTAATTATTCTTTTGAATTTTTTTGTTGTTATAATGAATTATCCTAAGTTTCTTCTTTTCAACTTCACAAAACCTTTATTTGTGTTTGCAGGTGATGTACATGGACAATATAGTGATTTATTGAGGCTTTTCGAATACGGAGGTTATCCTCCTAAAGCCAATTATTTGTTTTTAGGGGACTATGTTGATCGTGGGAAGCAGAGTTTGGAAACAATATGCCTTTTGCTTGCCTATAAGATTAAGTATCCAGAGAACTTTTTTCTTTTACGAGGAAATCATGAATGTGCTTCTATTAATCGGATTTATGGATTTTATGATGAGTGCAAGCGACGGTTTAATGTGAGGCTTTGGAAAGCCTTTACTGATTGTTTCAACTGCCTTCCTGTGGCGGCTCTTATAGATGAAAAGATATTGTGCATGCATGGCGGTCTTTCCCCTGATCTCTCACACTTGGATCAAATTAGAAATCTACCTCGTCCAACTGCTGTTCCCGACACTGGTTTGCTCTGTGATTTGCTGTGGTCGGACCCTGGTAGAGATGTCAAGGGATGGGGAATGAATGACAGAGGAGTTTCATACACGTTTGGTCCTGACAAGGTGTCGGAATTCTTAAAAAGGCATGATTTGGACCTTGTCTGCCGTGCCCATCAGGTGGTCGACTTTCCTACTCTTTCTTTTTCCATTTTTTTTCCTTTTCTTTCAGTACCGGAGGGCCGGTAAAAATGTTCCGTTAGCTCTTGCAACTTCAATCATGATGTGATTTGTTCTAGGTTGTGGAGGATGGGTATGAGTTCTTTGCTGATAGGCAACTTGTTACCATATTCTCGGCCCCCAACTATTGTGGTGAATTTGATAATGCCGGAGCGATGATGAGTATTGATGAAGAGCTGGTGTGTTCATTTCAAATTCTCAAGCCCGCAGAGAAAAAAGTGAAGTTCATGGTGTCAACAAAAATGTGATCCTTGCAATATCGTTAGCTTTTACCAAGGTCAGCTGAACATTACTTCTTATTGCTTTGGTTTCCTTGTTTTGAATATCAATGCTGGTGGTTTGTGGCTATGGTGGCTGTGTATGCGTTAATTTTATCGCTTGCTGTTGATGTCCTCTCTTTCTGATTTTCTTGCTCTTTCTCTTTCTTGAGGGGATGGGGGTGTAGGGGCTTGTTTGGAATTTAGAATTTTCTTATTATTATTATTATTTATTTTTTTAATGTTTAACTAGAATCAATCTGTAATTATGAGATCATCTTTGTAAAGGGTTGAGCTGCTTTAGGTCCTCAAAAACATGTATTGTGTTGGGATAGAAATTTGGAGAGAAAAAAAATCATCTACTCCTGAATTTGTTCTATTGTTGGAGAAACTTCAGTGTGTCATAGTTGGCACTTCTGTTCATCTAAATCATACACTAGAGTGTTAATTTGTCCATTAAAATTGGAATTTATTGCCTGTTTTCAAATCAATTAGTGGATAAGTCATGATTGGTTTCTCGATCCTTAAGACTTGGTTCACTGGGAATCTCAATTGGTTCTCTAATCCGTGGAACATCTGACAGGCATGTTAGTTGCAAAGAAGCAGCCACGCGTAAAGTGCTGTTTGTAGAACATGTTTGATGCGTGTATTCCGTTTTACTGTTGGCGGAAAAAACAGACAAAAAAGCAGTTCATTCGCTTTTACCATATAAAACAAAATGCGTACTTGATAGGTTTTGATTCACATCCAGAATATTTGCTTATATGGTACTTATTAGTTGCAATTGTAACTATTCCGGCCCCTCTTTTACCAGTATTATATACTACCATCCACCTGTAACTGTGTTTTTCCTTTCCTGTGTTGCAGACTTATTTCTCATTTCCTTGGGGAAAAAAAAAGCCCAAATAAAGAACTGAACAATGACTTCAAGGGATGCAATGCAAGAATAGGCTCTTCACTGGAGGAAAAGCTCTCCTGATCCTGGGACAAGCTTATTAGGAAAAAGCTGGAAATTTCTTGATTTAATTTTTTCTGCCTTATTTTTGCCTCTCTGGTGATAGTTATTTTGAACTACCTATGTATATAAATATACATTTGACATAGTGCTCGGAACTTATGCCTTTTAGCGTATACAATTGGCCGTATTCCATCACAGTTTGCGGTTTTCGGCTTTTCCTTGATGTTGAAGATAATGTGATAGCTGTTGGTTGCAATGGTTATTGTATTTAGAGCAATAGATCATAGTGCCCTGTTTATTGTATTGTGTTTGCCATTTCGGGTAAATGGCTTTCATCTGAAGCTGGGGTCTTCATGCAGAGTTAAATTTGATGCTTGGAAGGCATTACCACATTCTGTCTGTTAGCTGCTACTCTATTAAATTTTAGGCTTCCAAGAGGCTGCCGATTACATAAATAAATAAATGACTAATTTGATGTTTTCATGGGTACCCCTGAGATCTGATTGAATATAAGTGATACCCTCTGAGGTTTCAAAGCTAGCCTTCAATGCCCTTACCGTTACTGGATTCTGTTAATTTTGATGTCCTACAACAGCATAATTTTTGCATAGACGTATTTACCCTATTTAAACGATCTTTCTTTCTATTCCTTTTCTCTTCATTTTTCTTCTATTTTTAATTTACTTCGAATATATTGAAATAAACTTTTGGAAATTTATAAACATTTCCATTTAATGGTGGATTTTTTTTTATACACATGTTTCAAGTACTTTTCTCTACAAAAAAAAAATGCTTTAAAGCTCTAATTCCAGTGGAATTGATCATCTTTAATTATTTCATTTTTTATCTTATGTATTTCTCCTATTTGTTGTTAATGAAACTAAGAGGAATTTTCAAAGAATAAAGGAAACTTTCAACCTTTTCAGATAATTAAATATTTGAATCTAAACAATACATTATTTTATTTTTTGTTTGAATCTCTGAAAATAAGTATTAAATTATTTAATTTTTAATTTTAAAACTTAAATACATGTACTTTTATATTTGTATCATTATTAAATTAAAATATTAAATAAATAATATATGTATATATATATCTTAAAAAATATAAGTATTATAATATTTTATCATAAATAAACAAAAAACCACATTCAAGAGAATATATAATAATTTTAGAATTATAATATATAAAATACTATAAGTCTCAAAATTTATCACAAATTCTCGATAATAGTACAAATCTCAGGGTACCGATGAAAATAATGGACGCAAACTATTTTATTTTTTCAAGTAAATAATTAAATAATAGGGTAATTTTTAAAAACCTCCCCTGAGGTTTGGACTTGTTGCAAGTAGATGGCGAGAATTGATTTATTTGTAAAAAACCCCCTACCGTCAGTTAAGTTTAACATTGACCGTTAGTTGACCGTACAAAGACAATATTACCCTTAATAATAGTTTATAAACGAAAATAACTATAAAAAAAAACCAAAATTATTAGCTATTTTACACTTTTTAAATTATTGATATTTTCTTAAAGTTCTTATAAAAAATTAAAATTAAAAAATTAAAAAATCCTCTTTAAATTATTGATATTTCCTTAAAATTCCTACAAGAAAGATAAAATTAAAAATTTAAAAATGAAATAGTCATAATCTTTACCTATGATATTGTAAATTTTTAGAATTGACAAGAATAAAATTGTCAAAAAATAGGGTTTGTGCTTTTTGCACCAATAATTTTGGTTTTTTTTTAGTTATTTTCGTTTACAAACTATTGTTGAGGGTAATATTGTCTTTGCACGGTCAACTAACTGTCAATATTAAACTTAACTGACGATAGGGAGTTTTTTATAAATAAATCAATTCTCGCCATCTACTTGCAACAAGCCCAAACCTCAGGAGAGGTTTTTAAAAATTACCCTTAAATAATATTTGAGTTTAAAATTACCCAACGGAAACTAATAATAATAAATTGAAAAACTTATAAAGAAAGTGTGAGGGCTGCTGACTGACGTTAATAGTTAGAGAAGATATAAAGGCGCCCGCGTTCATTACCTCTCTACTCATTTAAATTTTTTGCCTCTTTCTTTCTCTCTCTTTCGGTTAGGGTTCCCTTTTTTTAACATTAAAAACTAAATTTCAAATCCACTTTCTTTTTCGAAGTACTTTCTATTTTCCGGGAAAGTTTCGAATTACGTTCGAAATTCCCTGTGGAAAGATGACGAACTTGAAGGATCTGTCAACGGCGTTGCTGGCGGCGAGCTGTGGCGACACTGTCAAGCTCTTCGATGTGTCCGTTGAGCACGGCGATCCTTGCATTTTAAACTACACGCCATCTCCCGGTTGCCTGGTTAACTCGGTCAAGTGGAATCACACCAGTGAGTCAACTTACTCATTCCCTCAATGGAAAAAATGGGACTTCTTTAGTTGATGATAAATTAGATGAATTTAAAAGGAGTGAAGGAAATGTGTTATTTTGTTGACTGGAGCTCTAGATCAGGTTTTGTTGTTTGATTGTTGATATTTAGCTTTTGTATCTAACTGAAAAAATTGGATTCGGTTTAGCAAATGATCATTAGACTTAGTTGAGAGGGTATTGAATCAACTTCTCCTTTAGATTATTTGATTAATGGACCGTTCTATTTGGGATATGATTCCTGCAGATTTAGTTGTTGCAAGTGCTGGAGAAGATAAGAAGATATCATTGTGGAGGAAGAATGGGGTGAGCATGGGAACAATTCCGGTAGCTGGTACAGATAGCGGAGACAATATTGAGGTAATCCTCTTCTAGCTCTGATCTACCATCAATCGAAGTATTAAATTTGAAGCATGTGGGTTTGTCTATGTGTACTTCTAGTACCAGTCATTCTATCTTCTAGAGATTCAATGACAGAACGGTGCATGACTTCTTCCCCAATTGCACGCCAGCAATGGCTCATCCTAAGCCATGTTTTTAGGAGTTGTCTTCTATGTGGCAAAGGTTTTGAACTTTTATTGTTTTTTCCCCCCAATTTGTCATTCATTCTGCCAGCTTCAGTTGCTTGTGGTAAACTAAAGATCCGCATTTTCCAGTAAATAGGCTTTACAGGTCTAATGTATCAACTTATTGTTGGGAATTTTTCTCATTTTTTCAGGAATCAATATTGGCTATTAGTTTTAGCAACAAGGGATCCAGATATATATGTTCTGGGGGAAGCAGTCAAGTTGTAAGAATATGGGACCTTCAGAGGAAACGCTGCATCAAATGGTTGAGGGGTCATACCAATACTATAACAGGTGCAATGTACAATTGCAAAGATGAGCACTTGGCTTCTATCAGTTTAAGCGGGGACCTTATTCTCCACAACCTTGCATCGGGAGCAAAGGCTGCTGAACTCAAGGATCCTAATGAACAGGTTGTTTAGGTTCTTGTAGCTGGGTTGTATTCTAGTGTTTATGACCGAGAGTCTCTGCTACCCAAGCTAATTGTTTGTCTGATGGATTTAAGGCCAGGTACTGAGGGTGCTTGATTATTCACGGAATAGTCGACACCTTTTGGTGACAGCAGGTGATGATGGGACTTTACATTTGTGGGATACTACTGGGCGTAGCCCAAAGGTATTCAGTATTTCCATTATTGGGTTCGGAAACATGTACATACTACGGGACGTCTGATTTGGTTTAATGAATTGCATGTATAAGAAGAGTTTCATTTAACTTACTGAATGTCGTGCTTACCTTGGTCCTTTCAAAGCTAGATTTCAAATACTTTGTCGGAAAAATCCTGTTGATTTTGTGCTTGTGTCGTCATAGTTATTGTTCAGTAATTGTAATTTTGAATGAGGTGTGGTAGCACAGAATTTTACAAAGTACATCGAGAAGTCAAGATGATTTCCTTTAATTTAGCAAATCTTTTTGTTCCAAATAATATTTAGATGTTGAATTAGGCTGCTCCGTACCTTGAAATATTTCAGATATGGTCATCATCTTTTCTGATAGGGGATCTGCTGCTTATCATAGAAACATCCGACTTACACTATGGTCAAGCCATTCATGCATCTTTCTAATATCCTCTTTTTCTTCCACTATCAGATTTTTGGCATTGGCCGGTAATAGGGGGGTTGGTTAAAAATGAGGAGAAAACTTTTTGACATGCGCTCTTCTGTTTTGGGTTCATTAGTATTATCATGTCCAATATTAATTCCTTGTAGCACTGTAGATGCCCTTGTTTTAGGTTTGAAACAATTTTTCGGGATCATAACAATCACTTTTCTGCTTACAGGTTTCTTGGTTGAAACAGCATTCTGCACCAACTGCTGGGATTAGCTTCTCATCCGATGATAAGGTATAGTCTTTATCTTATTAACTCGGCACTTTTTTGCAATAAACTGACAGAGATGTAAGAAGGTGAATATATCATGCTCTGAAACAGTCCCATATGGGGTCATCCAGTGAAAGTAATTAAACGTTATTTTGCCTAATGTTCTCCTTGTGACAGATAATTGCTAGTGTTGGACTGGATAAGAAGCTATACACTTATGACCCAGGGTCTAGAAGACCCTCATCTTGCATCACATATGAGGCACCTTTCTCTTCGTTAGCATTTATAGATGATGATTGGATATTGACAGCAGGAACAAGTAATGGCCGTGTGGTGTTTTATGATATTCGTGGCAAACCACAGCCGTTAACTGTTCTTCGTGCTTGTAGTAGTTCAGAGGTGACTTCTTTACTTGTGTATATATTTTAATAAAGAATCCCAGAATTTGCAAATGTCTCTTTAATGTTGTTTTTCTTGTAGCAATTGCTTGTGACATCAACATGTTGTAATCAGTTTTGGCTTGTTTTTATATTATTTTTTGAGTGTATTAAACTATGTGTTGACGTATTCATTATTAACATGCTAAGGTTTGATTTTACCATATAAGAGGCCTTTCTCTTGTTGACCTAAGGTTCAGGTTGATGTTGTTTGCCTTATTGTTTATCTGTGGAGTTCAGAGTATTAGATCATGTTTTGGCAATCTCTATAAATACTAAGTATTTGAAGTGTTTATCAGGCTGTGTCAAGTTTGTGCTGGCAAAGAGCAAAGCCAGTTTTTATTGATGAGACTACTTGCAAAGCTGAGACTGCTCTTCTAGGAGGTGCTGTCGGGGACTCTATTCTTATGCCTGACCCACTTCCCTCAGTGACATCATCAAGCGTTTCTCTGTCCACTGCTGTATCCAGTTCTCGTCCTAGTAGCCGTTCAGGTCCTTCTGCAGAAGCATCTTCTCTTACTGTGGGTGGTACTGGTTCTGTGTCTAGGACACAAAGTCTGCCTTCAGGAGAGGAAACACCACAACGTAGCTATCTCCGTCCAGGCGGACCATTGGCAAGATTACATGCCCCTCGATCAAGTTATAATTTTAAGGATGATATGGAAGTGTTTTCCCCTCTTGTTGATGTTCAGCCAATTACACCATCACTTGATAAACTGTGGGATGGTCATGAAGGAGCGAAGAAAGATCATCTACCCATTGACAAGAAGCCTTCATCCATGTTGTTTCCTTCATCCAGCAGGAGATTCCCTTATGCAGAGGATGGTTCAAATGAGCACTCAGTATTTGATTGGAAATCCAGTTCAACATCTAAACAGGTTTGTCCTCATTTCAGTTTTGTTTCCAGATGCTTCCTGCAATGTGTGAATATTTATTTCTTTCTTCTGGGTGTAAGATATTAATTTCAACCTTTAGCACAGTTTTATTTTGGTGTAGCTACTTTGGCGAGTGCTCTAAATATACACTGTTGGAAGACGACAACAGCTGTTTTCTACATCGTACTGGACGTTTGGCATAGTGTCAAAATATTCTCAAAGTCATAATTCAACTGCCTTTGGGTCTTAGAATTCATGAGATTTTTTGCCGTCCAAGTTAGCTTCTGTTTTCTCATGGTTTCTTTCTTTTTAATCTTAATCGCATGTTAGGGGAGATATGAATGTGAATTGGCTACAATCTTGTATGTATGGTCAGTTATTTTAGATATTTTATGCATAGGTCAGGTAAATTGGATTGTTCTCCAGAACTTGATGTGTTTTCAATTTCTTCGTGGCATTGCATTTATGTTTGTCTTTTTGCAGGATGACGCCAGATCTTTTGCGCTATTGGGATCAACACCTTCTCCATCTTCCAAGAGCGAAGACTCTTCCATCACTCCTCCAGAAGCCTGGGGTGGTGAGAAATTATCTGACAAATTTGCCCTCCTCCGTCAGCCACTCAATATGCCATCTCGTTATGGGATGTCAACTTCTAGTGGTCTCACATCAAGTTCAATGTATTCTGGACTGCAAGATGTGTCACTGAGTCAGACAAGTATTAGCTCATTGACAGATTCTAACCTGAGCCATGAAAACCTGCGTACCAAAGATGTCACTTCATATCAGGAGACTTCGTCTTTGGGATTTCCAGAACACCTCTCATCTAGTTTCCCATCTCTGTCTCTTGGTACAAAAGGCATCCTGGGATCAGGTAACCTTGACTCATCGAGAACGTCATCTTTAACATTGACTCACCGAGAACCCCGAAGGACGTATGCTGAGAGAATTAGCACTACTTCTGGGACATCCCTTTCAGTCGGTTCACCTAAAACAAAGAAAACAGGAGCAGAAACCAAGGAAGAACTTTTAAGTAACTTCTTATCTAGGTCTGACACATCAGCTGTAGTAGAACCTGGAATTCCTCCAGCTATAAATGTAAGAATCCCGATTCATTCAGTAATTGTTTGCGGTCACATTTGAACATCTCCTTTGCTTTTGTAGAAAAGTTCCAGCATGATTAAATCCTATTTCAATGCCTTGTCACCACCCAAGCCTTCAGTAATACTAGCTAAATATGGATTTGATTAGTTTAGGACAGTCTGTGCTGTGTTGATTGAAACCGCTAAGTGGTAATTGCATAGTGAATCCTTGACGTTGAACTTTGAGAGATGTAATGACACTAACTTTCTTCCACTTTAAATCAGATTATAATGGATGTTGATTTATTCACAGGGTGGAATGTCTCAATCCCTAAAAAGCCCTCAGCCAGATCCACCACAGGGCAGTAACTTCACACTTCAGCTCTTTCAACGTACACTTGAAGAAACTCTTGATTCGTTTCAGAAATCCATACATGAAGATATGAGGAACCTTCATATTGAAATTTTAAGGCAATTCCATATGCAGGAGGTATGTATGTGTTGTACCCTCGATTTACCGTTAGTTTTCCAAAATTTTTTGTCTCACATATAATTATCACAATACTGTTACAGACTCAAATGTCCAATGTAATGAGCTCAATTCTTGAAAACCAAGCTGAGCTGATGAAGGAAATTAAGTCTCTGAGGAAAGAAAACCATCAGCTCCGCCAACTGCTTTGAACACGGGTGAAGATGCATTATTTGTGTGATTATTTGTTGATGGAATTTCGTATCTTCTTGTCTATTTATTTATTTGTCATAGTTTGTTTTTACTCAGTGCCCACTGCCTGGTGGCCTTTTTTTTTTTTAAATAGCTAATTACAATTGATTTTATAAGCAGATATTTCAAAGCCGGGTTGAAAAAAGAAAGAAAAATCAGTTGTGAAGAATGATAAAGATGGAGTGTTCTTAGAGATAGGAGGTATGAACATGTACAGAAGTATCTTTATTCTAACAAAATGAAGCTTTTAATTGGGTGATTGATATCCAAATTACCTGTTAGTTTGTTAGGTTATAGGAAATACTTACATTGAAAGTACAGTTCTCTGGTGCTTTTTTTTGGCTTTTTATTTTGATTTTTGTTTAATTACCTTTTATTTTTGCTTGTGAAAAATGTAGAGGTAGATCGGCTTCACTAAACTCGTGAAGAACTGAGGGGGAAAAAAAAAAGAAGTATTTAATAAAGCGTCATTGGCATAACATGTTGATTCTATAGTGCTAAACCACGGAGTGGGTATCAAGTGGAGTCAACTGCAGAGTGTGTATTGAGGCCTATTTGGAGTGCGTTTGAAAGCTATAGGCACTTTATTTTATAAGTATTAAAAAAAAAGATTATTTAGTAAATTTTTAGAAAATTTTTATTTTTAATAACGATAAGTTTGGGGCTATGGGACTTGTGTGGTTGATGAAATAAGTTGTAAATAAGTTATTGATTTAAAAAGTAGCTTAATATATAGTAAATTATGTTGTCATGGTAGTTGTGAGTTTAAAAAATGAAGATTGTGTGTTTAATAAATTTTATTACAAAATAATTGTTAATAATCAAAATAGACATAGCTTTAAATTTCTTATATGTGTGTGTGTGTGTGTGTGTATTAGGGCTTACAAAAAATAAGTTATAATTATCTTTTTGTTAAAATATTGAGGTTGTAATATGAATTTTAAAGAGTATAGTGACTTATTTAATAAGTTGTTTATGGAAAATAATCATCACTTACTTTTAAAAGCTACTATTGAAATAGAGAAATATATGAAACAATTGTTTTTAACATAATTTATCAAAATTTATTAATGGAGTTTAAATAAGTCACCACATTTTTTTTTAAATTCTTATTATAATTTAATATGTTAGCAAAAGGATAATTGTATTTTATTTTTCCACAAAGTCTAATGTAAAATAAAAGATAATTTAAATTTGTGTCTTTTTTGTCATTGTATAATAAAATAATATTTGTGTTATAAAATTTATCAAAGGTCTACTCTTTTTTAAACTCACAGCAATTTTAATAATACAATTTATCAAACACTGAATTTATTTTATCTATATAAGAAAAATAATTTATTTTATCTATATCATAAAAATAATTTATTTTATCAGTCATTATAATCTCAAGTGAAAGGATATGCTATGTAAGAAATTATATCACAATCGCAGGGAGCTATAAAATAATTACACAAACATAATTTCCCTGGAAAGTAACCAAACACGAGAAAACGTAAGTACTGCTAAATAACGAGTTCTAATTTGAGTTAGAAAAGTAATTGACGTGTTATTCATTTATGACTGATAATGGAATAATAATTTTTTTAAAAAAATGATATTTGAAAGATAGGTGGATCCGATTTTTAATAAGTAAATAAAGGGATTGAGACAAAATATTGAAACTGATACATTATATTATAAGAAGGTGAATATATCATGCTTTGAAACAGTCCCGTATGGGGTCATCCAGTGAAAGTAATTAAACGTTATTTTGCCTAATGTTCTCCTTGTGACAGATAATTGCTAGTGTTGGACTGGATAAGAAGCTATACACTTATGACCCAGGGTCTAGAAGACCCTCATCTTGCATCACATATGAGGCACCTTTCTCTTCGTTAGCATTTATAGATGATGATTGGATATTGACAGCAGGAACAAGTAATGGCCGTGTGGTGTTCTATGATATTCGCGGCAAACCACAGCCGTTAACTGTTCTTCGTGCTTGTAATAGTTCAGAGGTGACTTCTTTACTTGTGTATATATTTTAATATAGAATCCCAGAATTTGCAAATGTCTCTTTAATGTTGTTTTTCTTGTAGCAATTGCTTGTGACATCAACATGTTGTAATCAGTTTTGGCTTGTGTGTATATTAATTTTTGTGTGTATTAAACTGTGTGTTGACGTATTCATTATTAACATGCTAAGGTTTCATTTTACCGTATAAGAGGCCTTTCTCTTGTTGACCTAAAGTTCAGGTTGAAGTTGTTTGCCTTATTGTTTATTTGTGGAGTTTGGAGTATTAACATCATATTTTTGCAAGAAGTATTTAATAAAGTGTCATTGGCATAACATGTTGAAATTGTTTATTTTTAATTTTTTTTTACAGCAAGTAACTTTAGACAAGTAGTTTAATAACGATAAGTTTGGGGGTTATGGACTTTTATAATTGTTGATGAAATATATTGTAAATAAGTTATTGATTTAAAAAAGTAACTTAATGTTTAGTAAGCTGTGTTGTCATATTAGTTGTGAGTTAAAAAAATGGAGAATGTGTGTTTAATAAATTTTATTACAAAATAATTGTTAATAATCAAAATAGACATAGCTTTAAATATATATATATTAGGGCTTACAAAAAATAAGATATAATTATCTTTTTGTTAAAATATTAAGGTTGTAATATGGATTTAAAAAAAGTTTAGTGACTTATTTGACAAGTTGTTTATGAAAAGTAATCATCACTTACTTTTAAAAGATACTATTGAAATTGAGAAATTTATGAAACAATAGTTTTTAACATAATTTATCAAATATCTTTTTGTCAAAATTTATTAATGGAGTTTAAATAAGTCACCACATTTTTAAAAAATTCTTATTATAATTTTAATATTTTAACAAAAGGATAATTGTATTTTATTTTTCCACAAAGTCTAATATAAAATAAAAGATAATTTAAATTTGTGTCTTTTTTGTCATTATATAATAAAATAATATTTGTGTTATAAAATTTATCAAAAGTCTATACTCTATTTTTTAAACTCACAATAATTTTAATAATACAATTTTATCAAACACTAAATTATTTTTTTAATTAATAGTATATTTTATTTATACCATAAAAATAATCTATTTTATCAATCACTATATTACTATAATCTCAAGCTAACTTTAAATGAAAAGATATGCTATGTAAGAAATTATATCACAATCGGAGGGAGCTATACAATAATTACATAAACATAATTTCCCTGGAAAGTAACCAAACACGAGAAACGAAAGTACTGCTAAATAACAAAATTTGAGTTAAAATCTTAATTGACGTGTTATTCATTTTATGACTGATAGTGGAATCATAATTAAAAAAAAATGATAATTGAAAGATAGGTGGATCCGATTTTAATAAGTAAATAATGATGTGTTTACTAGGGTTTAGGAGATATGAATGAATGAATGAGAATGAAAAATATATTTACTTAGTAAAATATAATTTTAGAGTGAAAATAAAATGTGTGGATCCCACGTAATTTAAGAATAAAGAATGAGAATCACATTCTCATGTGAGGGTTGAGAATGAGAATAAATGAATGAAAATGTAACTCATATTTACTTTTGTATTCTTCTAATTTTTTATATTTATCAAATTATTCTCGTTCAAATCACAAATAATTTTATTATTTTAAATATTATTATTATTATTATGATCAAAATTTATTAAGAAGTAAATAAAGGGAATGAGACAAAATATTGAAACTGATACATTAAAATGGCTTGCATAAAAAAAATCAACGTCACGGTGACCCCGTCGTTTAGCGTTCGCAAACACAATGACGTTCGACTTCAACCCTCCACCCAACCCCAATCCCAATCCCGTCTTCATATTTTCCCCAAACCAACAACCACTTCCACTTGCTATCTCTCTCTCGCCGCCTTGAACACCACCAAAACGGTCTCCTCCTCTGTCGTTTCACACGCACACACGTGTCCACCAATACGTGTTCACATTCTATACTATACCATTCTTTTTTCATCACTTAAAAGTTAGTTATTTCTGTTGAATTCAGGTTTTTGAATTGAGATTCAAATCGAAAATGGCAGAAGGTAATAAAACTGTTACTGCATACGAGGAAGCGTTGGATGCTTTGTCTTCTCTTATAACAAAACGCAGTCGTGCTGATAAGAGCAACAACGGGGATCGCTTCGAGCTGCTTTCCGATTATCTAAAGGTAAATATTTTTCGTTTCTTTATTATTATTATTATTTTACTTTTTTACTGGTGCAAATTATAATGAGATTGAACTAACTCTGTTCTATAGATTTTGGACTTAGATGTGGCAATTTCTCAATTGAAGGT
This sequence comes from Citrus x clementina, assembly GCF_000493195.1. NCBI lineage: Eukaryota > Viridiplantae > Streptophyta > Magnoliopsida > Sapindales > Rutaceae > Citrus > Citrus x clementina. The sequence continues at coordinate 468,032 of NW_006262274.1, forward strand.
TATTCATGTTGCTGGTACCAAAGGAAAGGTAATTTATTTTTGTTTCTCTATCTTTTTGAAAAAATAAATTTGAGCTTAATTCTATGTTGCATATTTAACTACCTTCTGATAGCCGCTGTGAGTTCATAAATTGAGAATTTAAAATTATTAAGATTTTACACTTCGGATGTGTTTTCAAGTTTTTGAGCATATTTCTATTGAATTTCGTACAAGCATTCAATTGAAAGTCCTAAACTAAGTGGTTGACATGAGTTCTACTAGGCAAATATAATTTCAATGTCGTTTGACATGAGTTCATTTTTTTCCTTTTCAACTGGAAAGGGATCCACCTGCACATTTACGGAATCTATATTGCGTAATTGTGGCTTCCGGACAGGACTTTTCACATCTCCTCACCTCATTGATGTTAGAGAAAGATTTCGTTTGGATGGGTGAGTTCTTCAATTCCTCGAATAGATGTATGTTCATTTTATTTAGGCATGTATGACCGGAAACTAAATCTTGCCACACCCCATTTGAGTGGGCTCAAACCCAGACCCCTCCCTGAGCGGTTTTACTAGTTGAACCAACTAACACGCTCAAGTAGAGTTAGCGTACATTAGTCAAATTAATATTAAGTTATATATATGACCTATACTTCACTTAATTTTCTGTTGTTTGATTCTCAATTAATACTCGTTATTATGTGATTCTGGTTCTTTGGATAAACTAGACTTGTAACATTTTCTTAACTCATTGAACAAAAAGCAGAGTCAAATTACAGTTTATTTTCAAGTGACTAATTTTCTTTTTTTTTTTCTTTTTCTTGGATTGAAACTCAATTTAATTAATATATATCTCAAAATATTTCTAGCAGTACGTGATCTTTTATATATTTCAGATTCACATTTTGCTAATTTCGTTGGCCTTAGGAAGTGCCAATTACTTCGCTGAAGTTGGGAACCATACTTGCAGTTTCACTCTTTTCTATACGTATTGTGTTTAACATTGTGGATATTTAAATTAATGGCTGTTTTGCGTGCTGTAGTGATGACATAAGTGAAGACAAATTTTTGGCATATTTTTGGTGGTGTTATGATAGACTGAAGGTATGTTCTTGCCTTGTTTACTCTTTTTTCCTTCTATTTAAATATTATTCTATCCCTATACTTTGGATTGTTCCATCCTAAAAAATTCTGTTAGTTGTGATCCATATGCTTGGAGAATGATTCAAGTTGGGTTAATTGTATCAGGATACATTTACTTAAAATTGGTGGAATCATGCTTATTCTTGGATTAAATATTTACGTACTGCAAGGGAATCATATTGATCCATGAATGAAAGAGTTGTCTCTTTTATGCAAAGCTATGTGATTTCATGGTGTATTTATTTGCATCTTTTTTCCTTTCCTTCATTTGTGTATGCAGGAAAAAGCTACTGAAGACATACCCATGCCTTCTTACTTTCGCTTCCTTGCATTACTTGCCTTCAAGATATTTACAGCAGAGCAGGTTTGATACATATAGTTTACCTCTTGCAAAATTTCGTACCTAGTACCTGAATATTATTTCTGTCCAGATGTGTGGAGTGGGAAATATTACCTTTACCATGTTGTTCTATGCAGATAGATGTTGCTATCTTAGAGGTTGGATTAGGTGGAAGGTTTGATGCAACAAATGTGGTATGTTTTGATGTTGTTTGATGAAGAAATCAATATATTCATATCATTTTTAGATCTCTTGTCATAAACATCATTTTATAAAATTATTCCAATTGTATCAGGCCATCTACGCGCTAGGATACATATTGTTCTGAAAGTTCTAATAGGCATAACAAACTTCATTTTTCAGGTTCAGAAACCTGTAGTATGCGGCATTTCTTCCCTTGGGTATGACCACATGGAGATTCTTGGTTAGTTCTATTATTCCTTATATTTAGGTAATTGCTCATAGTTACTCAATGTGTAAATAGTAAGCAGAGCTTAATATAGTGCATCACTACATTCTAAATTCTATTAGAACTTTCTGTCAAATGCTGCAATAGGTGCAGACATGTTCTGGTCTTGATTTATGTAGAAAATGGTCATTACAGCGGATAAGAGAATGATTTGTGCCATACTATTCTAGTTCAGTGTTACTCACACTGAGGTTCCAACCAAAGAGTGTTGCCTGAATTAGTATCTGGCATGAGTCCATGCCATTATTTTAATTGATGACTGATACGTGGATTTGTTGAAAGTTTACTTTTAAATTCCCTTTCAAGGCTACTTGTTGATATGTAGATGTGCCTTGATGACCTAAGAGTTTAAACTAACTTGTGGAATCCATACTTTAATGATGACATGAATTCTCAACAACTGATTTTTGGGATAGTCATAGTCAGTATCTTCAACATTTGGAGTTTTTAGCTTCCAAAGGCATCCAAGCTTAAATGATAGCATAAAAATTATCGGAAAAGCACACTCGAAACTTGAACGTATTAGATGCTCTCCAAAACTATGCTCTCTGATGATTATTTCGGCTTATAATAATTGAAATTTCATTTCTTTTGTTGGCTGCTAAAAACAGGAAATACACTTGGAGAAATTGCTGGGGAGAAGGCTGGTATCTTTAAGGTTTATACAGATTACCATTTACTCAGAAAAATCTATGCGAGTAGTATATGCTTTTTCCAGGCAACAGAGTTGGGAGTTTCCTTTAATACTTTTCTTCATTCCCTTTCTGTTTCCTGATGCAGTATGGAGTTCCTGCTTTTACTGTACCTCAGCCTGAAGAGGCAATGCGTGTACTTGAAGAGAATGCTTCCAAGTTGGATGTAGGTTGCATTTTCTTTCATGAATGAGTTTGTTTTCGTGCACAAATGGAAAATGCATGACTCAAAACTTAGCTGACAGTTAGTAAGATTGACTTGTGTAAGTCAATTTGATGATCATGCTAAGCTAAAACTGAGAGATCAATCAAAAATCAGTTTGTGTTCTGGTACATAAAATGCGAATCTGGGTTTACAATACTGATTTAGTGTTAGCATTTTCTTAGACCTAATAAGGCTTCCCGGTGGTTTAAATCGCAAGTCCAACTGCATTCTTACTTGATATTATGATTTTGAGGGTTGATACGCTTAGGATTTTGAAGAATTGGCAAGTCGTATACAACCTGGTATATATGGTTTTGAGGCATTTTGTTTTACAAATTATGTCTCTTTCATCTGCTCCACCAAGGTAGTTCTAAGAGTATCTTATCCAGTTGTCTGATCTTAATTTAAGTTGGGGCCTCTAATTGTTGAAGGCTCTAAAATTAGTGAACACTGACATTGTATCATGTAAAAACTTGGTACTTCTGATTTTTCTGATATAATCAGGTTATGCTGCATTTTAGAAAAGAATGATAAGGTTGCCTTCACTGAGCACTGAGAAAATCATACTGATGACAGGTACCTCTTCAAGTAGTACCACCGTTGGATGCAAGTTTGCTGAATGGTTTGAAGCTTGGGCTTGAAGGTGAACATCAATATATGAATGCTGGTCTTGCTGTTGCTCTAAGTTCTACTTGGCTTCAGAGGACCAGTCAACTCGGAATTAACTACCTGGATACAACAGTATGTTCTTTTCATATGAGTTTGGCATTTTTTCTTCTACTTTGTGACTCAGGCATATGTTCTCTTGTTATATTGGTTTCCTCTTTCACCTTATGTTGTATTTATCTGCATGGCGCAGAGTCCGCTTCCTGAGCAGTTCATCAAAGGTCTAACAATGGCCAACCTGCAAGGACGGGCTCAGATTGTTCCTGATCGATATACAAACTCTGAAACATCTGGAGATCTGGTGTTCTATTTGGATGGAGCACATAGTCCTGAAAGCATGGAAATATGTGCAAGATGGTTTTCTCTGGCAATTAAGGAGGAAAATCAGCAAGAAACCTTTGATTTTCAACCACCAAATAGTTCTGGATCTTCCAATGGATTGCCACAGAGACAGCATGATGGAAAAATTAGAAAGAACTCTGCACAGGTAGAGAAAGTGGCGTCATGCTTCAAGAGTATATATGCTTTAATTGGTAAATCCACTCTGATTGATTTCTATACTCCAAAACCACAGGAGAACTCGTAATTTAGTTACGCAAATTCTTTAAAGTAGAGAATATAGGTGCTTCAGGTCACATGCCTTTTCCAGTGACAGCAGATCATATGCTTTAAATGAAGAGAGCCACTTGATTATGTGATAAACACAATATTTACCAATAAAAAATAGCTGAGATGGACTTCATTCTCACCTCTATATATGAGATTTTCACTGAATTTGGCTTTCCTCTATTTTCAGACCAAAAGTTTGCATTACTTTCAGTCAACACATCTATAAACACAGCTTTTGATAGTGTCTTCATATATTTGCATGTGATTTTGTGGGAGCATCCTGAATTTTAGATTGTGATATTTATTGTGTACTCAGAGAATATTCCGCTGCACTGGGTCACATTTGTGTTGATGGTGAACTAAACTTGTTGAAAAATCCTTGCAGATTCTGTTGTTCAATTGTATGTCGGTGCGAGATCCTCAGTTGCTTCTTCCTAGCCTGATGAAAACTTGTGCCAGACATGGTGAGTGCAAGTCATCTTTTAGAGTTATTCTCCTACGTTTTTTTAGAACATGTAGGACTCATATATGGTTGAAGTACTTGGTAGTTTATTACTGTATTTTACAGAAAAGAAAAGAAGATATTTGATTTTTATTTTGATGGTATTTATCACGTTGGTTTAGCTTAAACATCTCATTGTAACTGTAGGTGTTTACTTCAAGAAGGCTCTGTTTGTGCCAAATGCATCAGTGTACAATAAGGTTGGATCCCATGCTTTACCGCCAACTGAGACTCAAATCGATCTGTCCTGGCAGTTTGCTCTTCAAAGAGTGTGGGAAAACCTCATGCTGGGTGATAAAGGTATCAATTATATGTGCGGTACCCATCGTTGTGATAATCATATTGCATCAGCCTGAACTGGTGAAATATCTCGCGATTTTCCTTAATAGAAATAAGTAGTTTATCTAAAGCCAGCTGTTTTTGTTTTATCTATGAAAATGTTATTTTTTGAACTCATTTGCAGGGGAGGCCAAGAATACAGATAATGCATCTGAAGATGTAAAAGACGACACAGAATTGAGTGCTAGGAGCTGTGAAAACAGTGCAGTCTTTTCTTCTCTGCCACTGGCTATTAAATGGCTCAGGGACAGTGTCCAACAGAATCAGTCTCTTCGTTTTCAGGTAACCGTTGTCGTCATGTAAGGTCTCTGTATTGGATTTACATTATTATCAATCAAAATTTTCTCTTCAATTATCAGGTCCTTGTAACTGGTTCGCTTCATCTCATTGGTGATGTGCTGAAAATAGTGAAGAAGTGAGTGGGAGTGACAAAAGTCCATGTTCATTAACGGCAAGTTTCTCTTCAGATCATCTTGATGCAATTCATGTCAGCAACATGGGGCAAATGACAAACACATTCGTTGGTCAAGAAAACGTATTCAATTAATTTTAACCCGACGGCAGCATACAATTTCTCCGAAAGATTTACAGCTTCGTAGGGCCTGTACTTCATTAGAAGATGACAAAATTTTTACCGACACTTGAAAGTTGTTCACTTGAGAAAAAAAGATTTTGTAATTGATACCGCTGTTGGTTCAAGGAGTTGCAAGTTATTGGAGAGATTACAATTCGATGGCTCATAGTATTATTAGTACATCATCACACATGCAAAAGACAAACTTATGCCACTTCTCTGCGGGCGTATTTAATCGTGTGTCGTCTCAACCACAGCTGATACATCACCATATGAAACGCATCGTACGGCTGTGGTTGCTCATTCCAGACAAAGTGCTTACCCGCCGTTACACCCAATTCCCTCACCTCCCCGTACCTGTCATCCCCACCACACGTGCGATACAACACGCGCTTCAACTCCTGCACCGTAACCCCGGCCCGGCCTTTATTCCATCCCACAAACACCGCCATCTCCTGCCACCTCAGCACGTCCATCAACGGCAGGTCCTGGATCGGACAAAAACAGGAAGTAATCTTAAAAGATTTTACATACCCAAAAAAATAAAAAAGAAGTAATCTTACACGATTTATAAAATTATATATACATCAAAATAAATTTTCATCTCATACTGTTCAAACCCTAGAAAAAAAAATTAAACCTTAACCTTATCTCTTTCTTTATTCCCCATCTCAATCACCATGAACAATAACAACAACAATAGCAACAATATTGATCCCAACAACAAAAAGAAGATAACAAAGGGGAGGCAAAAGATTCAAATCAAGAAACTTGAAGACAAAAATAGCCTGCAAGTAACCTTCTCGAAGCGCCGGTCTGGCCTTTTTAGCAAAGCCATGGAGCTATGCGTCTTGTGTGGTGCTGAAGTAGGTATCGTTGTGTTTTCTCCCAATGGGAAGATCTTCCTCGCCGGCCATCCTGACTTTGACAAGATTTTGAATCGTTATCTCGACCAAAATCACTCGTCTCTAGACGAAGTTAACGCGATACCATGTGTACAACAACATAACAAAGAGTATGAAGATGCCACACAAGAGTTGGAGAATGAGAAGAAGAGGAGGAAGATGATTGAAGAGGAGAAAAAAAAGAATAAAAATAATGGTAGGTTCTGGTGGCAAGAGGGTAATATTGTTGATGATATGGGAATTGAAGAGGTTGAAGAGTACTTAAAGGCTATGAAGAAATTGAAAGGGAAGGTTGAAATGAGGGTTAATGAAATGATGATGGATGAATATTTGGTGCCTAATATGAATTTGGGGAATGATCATTCAGATGTGTTTGGTAATATTAATGTTAATGTTAATGAAAATATTAGTGTTAGTGGAGGAATTGATGGAGGAGTTGATTTTGATTTTGGTTTCGGTGAGCATTTTAATTAGAATGCAACGTGAGAGATAGATTGATAATAAATAATGTTTTTAATGTTTAACATTTATTTTTATTTTTGTTTTAAGTTTGAATAATATTTCTGATTTTGTTATTTTCTTATGAATTAAATGATTAGAAATAAAAATATAAAATTTATTACTTTACAAGTTGCTCATAATATATATATTTTCTAATGAAATAAAATTTTATGCATGAATTGAAAAGGATTTTATTATAAAAATAGATTGTTTGGTGATTGTTTCAATAGTACTATCACTGGATCTTTTTTTCTATTATTTCTTTCCGCCATATCTTGAATAGCGGGTTGGTTACACCTACAACCGAAGTGGAAACCGAGCGTTTCGTGGTTCAAAAATGCCGAATCTCGTCTGAATCATCATTTGTCAGGACTGTTCGGAGTAAGTTCCTTGGCTTGGACAGGGCATTTATCATATGACTTTTGTTTTATCAATTAATCTTGATCTAATGCTGGAGAAGATAAGAAAATATCATTGTGGAGGAAGAATGGGGAGAGCATGGGAACAATTCCGGTAGCTGGTACAGATAGCGGAGACAATATTGAGGTAATCCTCTTCTAGCTCTGATCTACCATCAATCGAAGCATTAAATTTGAAGCATGTGGGTTTGTGTATGTGTACTTCTAACACCAGTCATTCTATCTTCTAGAGATTCAATGACAGAACAGTGCATGTTCGATTGCACGCCAGCAATGGCTCACCCGAAGCCACTTTTTAAGCAGTTGTCTTCTGTGTGGGAAAGGTTTTGAACTTTAATTGTTTTTTCCCCTGAATTTGTCATTCATTCTGCCAGCTTCAGTTGCTTGTGGTAAACTAAAGATCCACATTTTCCAGTAAATGGGCTTTATAGGTCTAAAGTATCAACTTATTTTTGGGAATTTTTCTCATATTTTCAGGAATCAATATTGGCTATTAGTTTTAGCAACAAGGGATCCAGATATATATGTTCTGGGGGAAGCAGTCAAGTTGTAAGAATATGGGACCTTCAGAGGAAACACTGAATCAAATGGTTGAGGGGTCATACCAATACTATAATAGGTGCAATGTACAATTGCAAATATGAGCACTTGGCTTCTATCAGTTTAAGTGGGGACCTTATTCTCCATAACCTTGCATTGGGAGCAAAGGCTGCTGAACTCAAGGATCCTAATGAACAGGTTGTTTCGGTTCTTGCAGCTGGGTTGTATTCTAGTGTTTATGACCAAGAGTCTCTGCTGCCCAAGCTAATTGTTTGTCTGATGGATTTAAGGCCAGGTACTGAGGGTGCTTGATTATTCACGGAATAGTCGACACCTCTTGGTGACTGCAGGTGATGATGGGACTTTACATTTGTGGGATACTACTGGGCGTAGCCCAAAGGTATTCAGTATTTCCATTATTGGGTTCGGAAACATGTACATACTATGGGACGTCTGATGTGGTTTAATGAATTGTATGCATAAGAAGAGTTTCATTTAACTTATTGAATGCCGTGCTTACCTTGGTCCTTTCAAAGCTAGATTTCAAATCCTTTGTTAGAAAAATCCTGATGATTTTGTGCTTGTGTCGTCATAGTTATTGTTCAGTAATTGTAATTTTGAATGAGATGTGGCAGCACAGAATTTGAGAAAGTACATCCAGAAGTCAAGATGATTTCCTTTAATTTAGCAAATGTTTTTATTCCAAATAATATTTAGATGTTGAATTAGGCTGCTCCCTACCTTGAAATATTTCAGATATGGTCATCATCTTTTCTGATAGGGGATCTGCTGCTTATCATGGAAACATTCGACTTACACTATGGTCAAGCCATTCATGCATCTTTCTAATATCCTCTTTTTCTTCCACTCATCAGATTTTTGGCGTTGGCCAGTAATAGGGGGGTTGGTTAAAAATGGGGTAGAGAAATTTTTGACATGCTCTCTTCTGTTTTGGGTTCATTAGTATTATCATGTCCAATATTAATTCCTCGTCACACCGTAGATGCCCTTGTTTTAGGTTTGAAACAATTTTTCAGGATCATAATAATCACTTTTCTGCTTACAGGTTTCTTGGTTGAAACAGCATTCTGCACCAACTGCTGGGATTAGCTTCTCATCCGATGATAAGGTATAGTCTTTATCTTATTAACTCGGAACCTTTTTGCAATAAATTGACAGAGACGTAAGAAGGTGAATATATCATGCTCTGAAACAGTCCCGTATGGGGTCATCCAGTGAAAGTAATTAAACGTTATTTTACCTAATGTTCTCCTTGTGACAGATAGTTGCTAGTGTTCGACTGGATAAGAAGCTATACACTTATGACCCAGGGTCTAGAAGACCCCCATCTTGCATCACATATGAGGCACCTTTCTCTTCGTTAGCATTTATAGATGATGATTGGATATTGACAGCAGGAACAAGTAATGGCCATGTGGTGTTCTATGATATTCGCGGCAAACCACAGCCGTTAACTGTTCTTCGTGCTTGTAGTAGTTCAGAGGTGACTTCTTTACTTGTGTATGTATTTTAATATAGAATCCCAGAATTTGCAAATGTCTCTTTAATGTTGTTTTTCTTGTAGCAATTGCTTGTGACATCAACATGTTGTAATCAGTTTTGGCTTGTGTGTATATTATTTTTTGAGTGTATTAAACTATGTGTTGACGTATTCATTATTAACATGCTAAGGTTTCATTTTACTGTATAAGAGGCCTTTCTCTTGTTGACCTAAGGTTCAGGTTGATGTTGTTTGCCTTATTTTTTGTTTGTGGAGTTCGGAGAATTAAAATCATGTTTTTGCAGTCTATATAAATACTAAGTATTTGAAGTGTTTATAAGGCTGTGTCAAGTTTGTGCTGGCAAAGAGCAAAGCCAGTTTTTATTGATGAGACTACTTGCAAAGCTGAGACTGCTCTCCTAGGAGATGCTGTCGGGGACTCTATTCTTATGCCTGACCCACATCCCTCGGTGACATCATCAAGTGTTTCACTGTCCACTGCAGTATCCGGTTCTCGTCGTAATAGCCATTCAGGTCCTTCTGCAGAAGCATCTTCTCTTACTGTGGGTGGTACTGGTTCTGTATCTAGGACCCAAAGTCTGCCTTCAGGAGAGGAAACACCACAACGTAGCTATCTCCGTCCAGGCGGACCATTGGCAAGATTACATGCCCCTCGATCTAGTTATAATTTTAAGGATGATATGGAAGTGTTTTCCCCTCTTGTTGATGTTCAGCCAATTACACCATCACTTGATAAACTGTGGGATGGTCATGGAGGAGCAAAGAAAGATCATCTACCCATTGACAAGAAGCCTTCATCCATGTTGTTTCCTTCATCCAGCAGGAGATTCCCTTACGCAGAGGATGGTGCAAATGAGCACTCAGTATTTGATTGGAAATCTAGTTCAACATCTAAACAGGTTTGTCCTCATTTCAGTTTTGTTTCCGGATGCTTCCTGCAATGTGTGAATATTTATTTCTTTCTTCTGGGTGTAAGATATTAATTTCAACCTTTAGCACACTTTTATTTTGGTGTAGCTACTTTGGCGAGTACTCTAAATATACACTGTTGGAAGAAGACAACAGCTGTTTTCTACATCGTACTGGACGTTTGGCATAGTGTCAAAATATTCTCAAAGGCAATAATTCAACTGCCTTTGGGTCTTAGAAGTCATGAGATTTTTTGCCGTCCAAGTTAGCTTCTGTTTTCTCATGGTTTCTTTGTTTTTAATCTTAATCGCATGTTAGGGGAGATATGAATGTGAATTGGCTACAATCTTGTATGTATGGTCAGTTATTTTAGATATTTTATGCATAGCTCAGGTAAATTGGATTGTTCTCCAGAACTTGATGTGTTTTCAATTTCTTCGTGGCATTGCATTTATGTTTGTCTTTTTGCAGGATGATGCCAGATCTTTTGCGCTATTGGGATCAACACCTTCTCCATCTTCCAAGAGCGAAGACTCTTCCATCACTCCTCCAGAAGCCTGGGGTGGTGAGAAATTATCTGACAAATTTGCCCTCCTCCGTCAGCCACTCAATATGCCATCTCGTTATGGGATGTCAACTTCTAGTGGTCTCACATCAAGTTCAATGTATTCTGGACTGCAAGATGTGTCACCGGGTCAGACAAGTATTATCTAATTGACAGATTCTAACCTGAGCCGTGAAAACCTGCGTACCAAAGATGTCACTTCATATCAGGAGACTTCGTCTTTGGGATTTCCAGAACACCTCTCATCTAGTTTCCCATCTCTGTCTCTTGGTACAAAAGGCATCCTGGGATCAGGTAACCTTGACTCATCGAGAACGTCATCTTTAACATTGACTCACCGAGAACCTCGAAGGACGTATGCTGAGAGAATTAGCACTACTTCTGGGACATCCCTTTCAGTCGGTTCACCTAAAACAAAGAAAACAGGAGCAGAAACCAAGGAAGAACTTTTAAGTAACTTCTTATCGAGGTCTGACACATCAGCTGTAGTAGAACCTGAAATTCCTCCAGCTATAAATGTAAGAATCCCGATTTATTCAGTAATTGTTTGCGGTCATATTTGAACATCTGCTGTGCTTTTGTAGAAAAGTTCCAGCATGATTAAATCCTATTTCAATGCTTTGTCACCACCCAAGCCTTCACTAATACTGGCTAAATATGGATTTGATAAGTTTAGGACAGTCTGTGCTGTGTTGATTGAAACCGCTAAGTGGTAATTGCATAATGAATCCTTGACTTTTAACTTTGAGAGATGTAATGACACTAACCTTCTTCCGCTTTAAATCAGATTATAATGGATGTTGATTTATTCACGGGGTGGAATGTCGCAATCCCTAAAAAGCCCTCAGCCAGATCCACCACAGGGCAGTAACTTCACACTTCAGCTCTTTCAACGTACACTTGAAGAAAGTCTTGATTCATTTCAGAAATCCATACATGAAGATATGAGGAACCTTCATATTGAAATTCTAAGGCAATTCCATATTCAGAAGGTATGTATGTGTAATGTGTTGTACTCTTGATTTTCCGTTAGTTTTCCAAAATTTTTTGTCTCACATATAATTATCACAATACTGTTACAGACTCAAATGTGAATGTGATGAGCTCAATTCTTGAAAACCAAGCCGAGCTGATGAAGGAAATTAAGTCTCTGAGGAAAGAAAAGCAGCAGCTCCACCAACTGCTTTGAACACGGGTGAAGATGTATCTTCTTGTTTATTTATTTATTTGTCATAGTTTGTTTTTACTCAGTTCCCCTGCCTGGTGGCCTTTGTTTTTATAGCTAATTACAATCGTATTAGCTAGGATACATATTGTTCTGAAAGTTCCTTTCCTTCATTTCCAATCGTATCAGGCCATCTACGTGCTAGGATACATATTGTTCTGAAAGTTCTAACAGGCATAACAAACTTCATTTTTCAGGTTTAGAAATCTGTAGTTTGCGGCATTTCTTCCCTAGGGTATGACCACATGGAGATTCTTGGTTAGTTCTATTATTCCTTATATTTAGGTAATTGCTCATATTTACTCAATGTGTAAATAGTAAGCAGAGCTTAATATAGTGCATCACTACATTCTAAATTCTATTAGAACTTTCTGTCAAATGCTGCAATAGGTGCAGACATGTTCTGGTCTTGATTTATGTAGAAAATGGTCATTACAGCAGATAAGAGAATGATTTGTGCCATACTATTCTAGTTCAGTGTTACTCACACTGAGGTTCCAACCAAAGAGTGTTGCCTGAATTAGTATCTGGCATGAGTCCATGCCATTATTTTAATTGATGACTGATACGTGGATTTGTTGAAAGTTTACTTTTAAATTCCCTTTCAAGGCTACTTGTTGATATGTAGATGTGCCTTGATGACCTAAGAGTTTAAACTAACTTGTGGAATCCATACTTTAATGATGACATGAATTCTCAACAACTGATTTTTGGGATAGTCATAGTCAGTATCTTCAACATTTGGAGTTTTTAGCTTCCAAAGGCATCCAAGCTTAAATGATAGCATAAAAATTATCGGAAAAGCACACTCGAAACTTGAACGTATTAGATGCTCTCCAAAACTATGCTCTCTGATGATTATTTCGGCTTATAATAATTGAAATTTCATTTCTTTTGTTGGCTGCTAAAAACAGGAAATACACTTGGAGAAATTGCTGGGGAGAAGGCTGGTATCTTTAAGGTTTATACAGATTACCATTTACTCAGAAAAATCTATGCGAGTAGTATATGCTTTTTCCAGGCAACAGAGTTGGGAGTTTCCTTTAATACTTTTCTTCATTCCCTTTCTGTTTCCTGATGCAGTATGGAGTTCCTGCTTTTACTGTACCTCAGCCTGAAGAGGCAATGCGTGTACTTGAAGAGACTGCTTCCAAGTTGGATGTAGGTTGCATTTTCTTTCATGAATGAGTTTGTTTTCGTGCACAAATGGAAAATGCATGACTCAAAACTTAGCTGACAGTTAGTAAGATTGACTTGTGTAAGTCAATTTGATGATCATGCTAAGCTAAAACTGAGATATCAATCAAAAATCAGTTTGTGTTCTGGTACATAAAATGCGAAACTGGGTTTACAATACTGATTTAGTGGTAGCATTTTCTTAGACCTCATCAGGCTTCCCGGTGGTTTAAATCGCAAGTCCAACTGCATTCTTACTTGATATTATGATTTTGAGGGTTGATACGCTTAGGATTTTGAAGAATTGGCAAGTCGTATACAACCTGGTATATATGGTTTTGAGGCATTTTGTTTTACAAATTATGTCTCTTTCATCTGCTCCACCAAGGTAGTTCTAAGAGTATCTTATCCAGTTGTCTGATCTTAATTTAAGTTGGGGCCTCTAATTGTTGAAGGCTCTAAAATAAGTGAACCCTGACATTGTATCATGTAAAAACTTGATACTTCTGATTTTTCTGATATAATCAGGTTATGCTGCATTTTAGAAAAGAATGATAAGTTTGCCTTCACTGAGCACTGAGAAAATCATACTGATGACAGGTACCTCTTCAAGTAGTACCACCGTTGGATGCAAGTTTGCTGAATGGTTTGAAACTTGGGCTTGAAGGTGAACATCAATATATGAATGCTGGTCTTGCTGTTGCTCTAAGTTCTACTTGGCTTCAGAGGACCAGTCAACTCGGAATTAACTACCTGGATACAACAGTATGTTCTTTTCATATGAGTTTGGCATTTTTTCTTCTACTTTGTGACTCAGGCATATGTTCTCTTGTTATATTGGTTTCCTCTTTCACCTTATGTTGTATTTATCTGCATGGCGCAGAGTCCGCTTCCTGAGCAGTTCATCCAAGGTCTAACAATGGCCAACCTGCAAGGACGGGCTCAGATTGTTCCTGATCGATATACAAACTCTGAAACATCTGGAGATCTGGTGTTCTATTTGGATGGAGCACATAGTCCTGAAAGCATGGAAATATGTGCAAGATGGTTTTCTCTGGCAATTAAGGAGGAAAATCAGCAAGAAACCTTTGATTTTCAACCACCAAATAGTTCTGGATCTTCCAATGGATTGCCACAGAGACAGCATGATGGAAAAATTAGAAAGAACTCTGCACAGGTAGAGAAAGTGGCGTCATGCTTCAAGAGTATATATGCTTTAATTGGTAAATCCACTCTGATTGATTTCTATACTCCAAAACCACAGGAGAACTCGTAATTTAGTTACGCAAATTCTTTAAAGTAGAGAATATAGGTGCTTCAGGTCACATGCCTTTTCCAGTGACTGCAGATCATATGCTTTAAATGAAGAGAGCCACTTGATTATGTGATAAACACAATATTTACCAATAAAAAATAGCTGAGATGAACTTCATTCTCGCCTCTATATATGAGATTTTCACTGAATTTGGCTTTCCTCTATTTTCAGACCAAAAGTTTGCATTACTTTCAGTCAACACATCTATAAACACAGCTTTTGATAGTGTCTTCATATATTTGCATGTGATTTTGTGGGAGCATCCTGAATTTTAGATTGTGATATTTATTGTGTACTCAGAGAATATTCCGCTGCACTGGGTCACATTTGTGTTGATGGTGAACTAAACTTGTTGAAAAATCCTTGCAGATTCTGTTGTTCAATTGTATGTCGGTGCGAGATCCTCAGTTGCTTCTTCCTAGCCTGATGAAAACTTGTGCCAGACATGGTGAGTGCAAGTCATCTTTTAGAGTTATTCTCCTACGTTTTTTTAGAACATGTAGGACTCATATATGGTTGAAGTACTTGGTAGTTTATTACTGTATTTTACAGAAAAGAAAAGAAGATATTTGATTTTTATTTTGATGGTATTTATCACGTTGGTGTAGCTTAAACATCTCATTGTAACTGTAGGTGTTTACTTCAAGAAGGCTCTGTTTGTGCCAAATGCATCAGTGTACAATAAGGTTGGATCCCATGCTTTACCGCCAACTGAGACTCAAATCGATCTGTCCTGGCAGTTTGCTCTTCAAAGAGTGTGGGAAAACCTCATGCTGGGTGATAAAGGTATCAATTATATGTGCGGTACCCATCGTTGTGATAATCATATTGCATCAGCCTGAACTGGTGAAATATCTCGCGATTTTCCTTAATAGAAATAAGTAGTTTATCTAAAGCCAGCTGTTTTTGTTTTATCTATGAAAATGTTATTTTTTGAACTCACTAGCAGGGGAGGCCAAGAATACAGATAATGCATCTGAAGATGTAAAAGACGACACAGAATTGAGTGCTAGGAGCTGTGAAAACAGTGCAGTCTTTTCTTCTCTGCCACTGGCTATTAAATGGCTCAGGGACAGTGTCCAACAGAATCAGTCTCTTCGTTTTCAGGTAACCGTTGTCGTCATGTAAGGTCTCTGTATTGGATTTACATTATTATCAATCAAAATTTTCTCTTCAATTATCAGGTCCTTGTAACTGGTTCGCTCCATCTCATTGGTGATGTGCTGAAAAAAGTGAAGAAGTGAGGGGGAGTGACAAAATTCCATGTTCATTGACGGCAAGTTTCTCTTCAGATCATCTTGATGCAATTCATGTCAGCAACATGGGGCAAATGACAA
Organism: Citrus x clementina; assembly: GCF_000493195.1. NCBI lineage: Eukaryota > Viridiplantae > Streptophyta > Magnoliopsida > Sapindales > Rutaceae > Citrus > Citrus x clementina. The sequence continues at coordinate 483,969 of NW_006262274.1, forward strand.
ACACATTCGTTGGTCAAGAAAACGTATTCAATTAATTTTAACCCGACGGCAGCATACAATTTCTCCGAAAGATTTACAGCTTCGTAGGGCCTGTACTTCATTGGAAGATGACAAAATTTTTACCGACACTTGAAAGTTGTTCACTTGAGAAAAAAAGATTTTGTAATTGATACTGCTGTTGGTTCAAGGAGTTGCAAGTTATTGGAGAGATTACAATTCGATGGTTCATAGTATTATTAGTACACATGCAAAAGACAAACTTATGCCACTTCTCTGCGGGCGTATCTAATCGTGTGTCGTCTCAACCACAGCTGATACATCACCATATGAAACGCATCGTACGGCTGTGGTTGCTCATTCCACACAAAGTGCTTACCCGCCGTTACACCCAATCCCCTCACCTCCCCGTACCTGTCATCCCCACCACACGTGCGATACAACACGCGCTTCAACTCCTCCACCTTAACCCCGGCCCGGCCTTTATTCCATCCCACAAACACCGCCATCTCCTGCCACCTCAGCACGTCCATCAACGGCAGGTCCTGGATCGGACGGTCAGTAATCACCACAGGTACGCAACCATGACGCAAAGCATCGTTAATCCCCGAGACATCCCCTTTGCCGTACTCGAACAAACAAAACTTGCTAATTCGGATTCTCTCCTGAAAACCCAATTGATCCAGCGGCTCAGAATCCACCAAAAACTCGGAATCAGCTCTCAATTCTTTGATCAAACTATGCTCTTTGATGGCACCGTATCTAACATAACCCAGGTGCAGATGATTTTTGGCCTTTTCCATCGGCGAGTAGGGACCCGCAAGGGAAGGAGGCAAAGTGATGTCCTTATGGGGGACAAATTTATCTGGAGCCGTCGGAAAACAGGAGATCTGAACAGAGTTTTTCTTCAGCTCAAGTACATTTCTGTCAGAACCGAAGCTAAGACCTTCGCAGGAGACGTAAAAATGATCGGCGCCAAGAGTGCGGTTCCAAAACGGGAAGTCGTATCGGAGGGCATTGACAAGACGCGAGAGGGAGCGCGCGGAGACGTTTATAGAGGAGAAGGGGATGAAAAAGAGGTCGGCTTGCTCTGGGTCTAGAGTGAGAAAAGAGCTGTTGAGGAGAGAAGAAACGAAGAGGGGCTCGGAATCAGATGGGGTGGAGAAAACTAGGGGAGAGGTGTAAGGGAAAACTTTGAAAGATTGGAGCATTTTTTGGTAATTCGGGAAAAGCGTGGTAGGTGAGAGGTAAGGAGTGGAGTACAGAGGGAGAGAAAATGAGAGGAAGAGGGAGATGAAGAGAGGGATGTTGGTGAGAAACATTTTCTAAGCTTCAACTATGGACAGGGTGAAGAAGGAAAGTCAAGTCTAGTTAGAGCTTTGAAGCACCTCTTTATTATTGGAGAATGGAGGGAGAGATTTGCATTGGCAATGGTCCAAATGTACACACAAAACTGTCTCAAAATTTACGTTATACTCGTTCAATTTTAGTAATATTTAAACGGAGTTTATTTTTGACTTCATGAAGATTAGATCGTTTTGGATAAATAATTACTCATGAGAAAACATGATCGAAGCGTCTGGGTGGTGTAGTTGGTTATCACGCTAGTCTCACACACTAGAGGTCCCCGGTTCGAACCCGGGCTCAGACATTAAATTTATTATTTTTATACGCCACACTAACTGTAAAGTAACAAACCAACGCGTGGCAGTACCGGACGGTCGGGAGACCAGTCTTAAGTCTTGTTTCGTTTCGTTAACCACTCTGAGAAAGAAAAAGGCAACATTTAGGGCTCGCTTTTTAACTGGCAATTTTCTTTCTTTTTTTTTTTTTTTTTTAAATCTCAAAATCAAATCTTGATCCATTTTCTTTCTCAAAATCCAGAAAACAATGCTTCTCTAATCAGCAGCAGAGTTTTCTTTTTTGTCGATCGATCTGAATTCTTATCATGGACGAGTCTTACAATAACCTCCCCTCAAGCCATTTGCTCGGTTCAGTCCCCGTAAGTCTGATCCAATTTCATTTCATTTCCTTCATTTTTTATTTGAAATTAAATAAATTTCTGAATGTTTAATTTTATTTTGAGTAATTAGTTCGTTTAGCAAAAGCTGCGAGATATTTTTGGAAGGTGTTATATTAATGACTTACTTTTCGTAAATGATGTGTGTTAATTACTAATTACTGTCGCTTATCAGAAAGTATAAAAAGAGTTTTTTTTTTTTTTTCCTTCTTCTCCTGTATATAGGCCGTTGTGAGTGAAGAAAAGCACGCCACAAGCTATGAAGGTAATGGGGGTGTTCTATAAAAAATTCTTTTGCTGTGATTGAAGTGCTTTATTGTTTGATGCAGAGTTTTATGAATTAAGTGAACAATATTGCTACTCTTTTGCAGCTCCGGAAGCTACTATGCAAACATTTCCCCCAGGTAATGGAGGAGCCAGCAGGCCGGGTTATCAATCTCTTGGGAGTTCAAGTGGTATGCTCATTTCTTGTTGATTTTAATGTGTTTGTGCTTTTATGAGAAAACATGGCTAACTTTAGTCATGTGAATTATTAGAACCTTTCTTGTTGCTTTTGGTTAAAATATGTTTCCCTATTCATACAGCGACAACAGATAGGTGGTAAAGACTAGAAACACAAGATGAAATGATTCAGAAACACAAGATGACATTTACTAATAAGTCTCAGTTATTAGATCTGAAGTTGCTTGGGGCTTAATACCAAACGTAGGAATATGGCCGACTGGTGTCAAAAGTTTATATTTTTGTAACGTAGTGAGAAGGAAACTAGCAACAGACTGGTAAAACCTTCTTTTGCTTGTTTTGAATGGCAATGGATTTCGTCTGATTTGAAATTTTTCCTTGAAATATGCGCTACTTTTCGACTAGTCTTTGTTTTAGTAGGCATTTAGCTGCATATAAAAAATGCCACGTGAATATGCAATTTCATATTAACTTCTTGTAAATAAAAATAAAATAATTGAAAAATATTATATCTTGTGGCAGTCGTGGCTAGCTAAGCTCTTTAGCTTTTGGCTGATCGAATAGGAACATGGGAGGTCTGTTCAGTAGTGCTTTATCTTCTATGTTGGGCCAGGGAGGGGATGAGAAGATGGTGGCAATGGGGCTCTCTTACTTTTAGAATTGAGTCTCACAAATGTATAATTTTCAATTAGGAGTTACTGAAAGTATAGTCAGGGGCAAATTAGTGATGATATGTATTGCCATGGATTTGTTCTTGCGAACAGATACTGCCATTATGTTAACCTTTAACAATATGTCTGACTTTGCCTCCGTGCAGAAGGATTTGAACAACAACCAGCAAACAATTGGAAGGGGTTTTTTAGCATCTCATCCTACACACAGTATTTCAATGTGGATACGGACATTGTCATAAACAGATTGTTTAGTTCATTGCATCCCCTTTCTGGAGATTTTTTCAGCAAGATTGATGCTAATCCCGATCTGTGAGTTTTGATTTTCACTTCCTCTTGTTGCCATTATAGTGAAACAGATAGACAGGTCTATTTCTTTTTGTATAGATACAAAAATAGATTTTGCTAAGAAGTTGTAAATCATAAAATGTTGTGTTTTGTAATAGCCATACAAGTCATCTACATATAGACAAATCCAGATCTATACAATTTTTGTAATTGGAACAACGGATGTAGCTACATAACTATGGGTTTATATTTTTTTTTGGGTGTTTGGCTTGTTTGCGATCTAATAGTTACTGTATAAATTGCCTTTCATTTTATTTTGCGGGCTCATTAGTTATGATTTTTCTTTGACATGTTAGATATGGGCTTATCTGGATCTCCACTACATTGGTATTTATGCTTGCTTCATTTGGAAACTGTGCCACGTACCTCATGCAAAAATATACTAACAGCAGTGCTTCTTGGAGCTTTGATGTCAGCTTTGTAAATGTGGCAGCATGTACAGTCTACGGTTATGCAATAGTGGTGCCATTGGCATATTACTTTTTGCTTCAGTACATGGGATCAAGTGCTAGCCTTGTTCGGTTTTGGTGCCTCTGGGGATATTCTCTCTTCATCTTTGTTGTCACCTCGGTGAGCTTTTGTCTTTTTGGCTGAAAAGGTTTCTTGTCAAAAAGAAAAAAAAAAAAATCCTCACCGTTTCAAGCTTTTTCGGCTTAAGCATATCTACTGATGCTAGATTATGTGAACATTATAGTTCTTGGTGATAGTGTGAACAAGCGATATCCTTTAAAAGAATAAATTAAATATTGCCGAACCTTTATATTGTCAAAAAATGGTCAACAGTCCCTTTTTATTGTCTTGAGACATCTGAGAATCAGTTTGTTTTTTGCATCTTCTATTACTCTGACAATCATCTAACATACGCCGTGCAATTTTCAGTTTCTGTTGCTTATTCCTATTGAGCTTCTCCGGTGGATCATCATACTTCTTGCTGGCACCACCTCATCTTGCTTCGTTGCCTTCAACCTCAAATCTTACATGGAGGGGAATGATCTTACGGTGCTGGTGGTTGCTTCATTCTGTTTGCAAATGGCTCTAGCAATCTTCATCAAGGTCTGGTTCTTTCCATAACCTGAATCTGTTTAGTTGGTTCAGGGGGAATATAACAACAATATGATAGCTGCATATGTTTGCATGTATTTGGAAGTAGAGGTTTCTATCTGCTTTGAGATCAGTCAATTGGTTGTGATGAGTTTAATACATGGAATGGAAGTGAAAAGGCAAACTTTTGGGGGAAGTGCTCATGATTTTTTAAAGCTTTTTTAAAGCCCAACATCAGGAAAAGGATAGACAAGCTGTATTAGATCTTGGAATTGCTTCCCTTAAATTTTGGTCGTGTAAATATATTGGCCTTTTAGTTATTATTATTATTATTATTATTATTTTGGTGTGTTTGTTTTTGTTTTTATTATAATAATTTCTTTTGTGAGTTAGGAACCTAAATGATTCAGAAATGAGGTTCATGAAATCTAGATTTTCAGGACAAGCGAGTAATATGTTGTATAATTTAAGGAATACTGAGCATATTGGTGAAAGTTTACCGAGATGAATATATTTATAGGTGTGAATTAATACCGCCTCGATGTTGTAATTGGCCCCTTGTATTCAATCATGGCGACTGGCGAGAGATTCCTTAAACATCTAATTCAATGTTTAAAGCCAACAACTTTGAATTGACAGCCTTAATTGCTCCAGTAAGATGAATTAATTTATTTGAAATTTTTCATAGCTAAAGAAGGAACTTAACTGAGCCATCGTAAAAACAGTCTGCATCTATTTCTTTCTAAATATTAGAGAAACAGAATCAACTTGTGCAGAGGAAGGATATATATTCAATCAAGCTCGAGTCACATGCATGAAGGTCATTGAATAGAAGAACCGTGCCTGCATGGCTAACCGGCACTGGCCATTACACCCGAAAATAATAAATAAATAAATAAATAAATAAAATAACCTCTCCGCAAAAATCAAATTAGTTGAAGGGAAGGAAACCCCAAAATAATCCCTAATAATAATGATAATAATAACAAATAAATTAAGTCCTTACACGCCACGCTCCCTCCGCAAAATTATGAATCTTCAGCTATAGTAATATATTATATTATATTATAACAAATGTCTACGACCTCTGACCAGCCGCACGACACGGATCTCAACTTCGGCTTTTGAGATAATTAATTAATTGAAACTTTTATTCAGAAAAAAAAAAAACATGCTTTTACTTGTTAACTCATTTTGTCGTGTAGCCCCAAAACTTCATCTGCATGCGCCGCGTATGGTTTTGAAATGCGACACAAACTCCCTCCATCCTTCAATCAGGTTCCCCAATCCTCCGGTTTATTCTCTTCCATCAATAATCGCTCGCCACGCCTTTTATATCTCCCTGTTTTTCCCCCATTTACGTGGCATTTCATTATTCGCTTAAGCTGCGCAAATAGAATAAATTCTTAAAAAGCATCACCCAACAGGTTGATGTCTTTACGTTTTTGTCTCTTTGTTTTATATGATGATACATATTCTCGGCCTCAGGTTGGTTGAGTTGAGTAGCATTTATTTGGTAAAAATTTAAAAATAGGTTAATAAATAAAATCTTTTGAACAACCCGGCTGGGGGTTGTGTATGCGGTATCGTGTTGTCCTGGGACTGAGCGAGATACGAGCATGGCCAGTACCATGGATTCCTCTCGAGCTTTTGTCAAAGATGTCAAGCGTATTGTTGTTAAGGTTCGTTCATATCGTCACTTTTCTTTTCCATTTTGTCTTTTCACTGCATTCATCACCCTCCTTTTTTTTTTTTTGAGTTTCATTGGTCTCCATGCAGTTTATGGACTCTTTTATATATATATATATTTTTAAAAAATAGTGGGGATAGGGGGAACACAATGGCATGCATGTTTGGTTGATGGCATGATGGAAGATGGGGTTTTGTTTAGAGCGTCTGCATGATGTATTCAAAATCTTTTCTTTGGAATGTAATATTGATATCTAGTTTTTAATCTGTTTTTGGGTCCTAGGAATTGCTACCATTTGTTATAAAAGAGGGTGCTTTCCTGTCATTTTCATTACATTTATGTGTTCATATTTTGTTTTCGCGTAAGTTTTTTTCTTTTTCTTTTCTCTTTTCTGTTTCACGTGTTAACTAATTCTGCATTTACAATTGAAGGTTGGAACGGCTGTTGTTACCCGAAGTGATGGAAGACTAGCACTTGGAAGACTAGGAGCTCTTTGTGAGCAGGCATGTTTATCCTGTCATTTGTAGATTTATAGGACTGCAAGCTCCTCGTAAAATTTTTGTGTTCCTTGTTTATATAGCTTGTGTGGTTCCTATTGATTTTAGAGTTCTAAATGTCGTTGCAGATTAAAGAATTGAATTCACAAGGATATGAGGTTATTTTGGTATCGTCAGGTGCCGTCGGCCTCGGTCGCCAAAGGCTTAGATACAGGAGATTAATTAACAGCAGGTCTTTCTTTTTATCCTTCTTTACCTTTCCAGGGTTCTTTTTTTAACATGGAGGAGATATACGAGTTAAGAGGCTGTTTGGATGTTGTTTGATTCTTCACGCACATTATGAATTTAGTGACCTGAAAAATCGGTGCGCATGCCGATTTGTATTGTGGGGATTGCTGCTGGACTTTGCAGATATTTTTAAACATTTCTATCTGTCTTCATATGTAAAATTATGTTAAAGAGAGTTCCTAACTTAAAGCTTCCATTATTAAGTTAAATGGTTTATGTATTCATTAGTTGTTCATATCTTACAGCTTTGCTGATCTCCAAAAACCACAAATTGAACTTGATGGGAAGGCGTGCGCGGCTGTCGGCCAAAATTCTATCATGGCTCTCTATGATACGCTGTTTAGTGAGGTAATTAATTTTTTTTCCCTTAACTTTTGGCAGCATTTTTGGAGCCAGCTCACGTAAGGGTTTGGAGACCTTTTTTTTTTTGTTTCCGTAAAATTTAAAAAAAAAAAAATTGTTGCAACCCAATATGGTCCTTGATTTTTGATTTAATAATGTTTTTTTTTCTTCAATACTGCAGCTAGATCTTACATCAGCACAGCTCCTAGTAACAGATAATGATTTTAGAGACAAAGAATTTAGAAGTCAGCTTAGTGAAACAGTTAAATCGTTGTTATCTCTGAGGGTGATTCCCGTTTTTAATGAAAATGATGCTGTGAGTACCAGGAAAGCTCCATATGAGGTATCTTTCACATCCTAGTCACTTTTCATTGTGGGAACCTTTTCTATGATTACCTGGGTTTGCCCTGCTTAATTTATTTATTCTTTTGGCTATGTTATATTGTATTAAAATTAATTATGATATTTCCTGTTAGTAACAATCAGGAAGCAGAGCTCTCTGGTTGAGAACTCAATAATCCTACAGCCATTATGGAAAAAAGAACCTGGAAAATGGTTGCAATAGTTCCACCGTTACTAAGTTTGTGTCCATAATTAATACATGTACTAAAACACAGTTCTGGTAACGTTTCACTCTTTGCAGGATTCTTCCGGTATATTTTGGGATAATGATAGCTTAGCAGCCCTTCTGGCTTTGGAGTTAAAAGCTGATCTTCTCATTCTATTGAGTGATGTAGAAGGTCTTTATAGCGGCCCTCCAAGTGACCCACAGTCAAAGCTAATCGATACATATGTTAAGGAAAGGCATCAAGGTGAAATAACTTTTGGAGACAAGTCTAGGGTTGGAAGAGGGGGCATGACTGCCAAAGTTAAAGCTGCAGTCAATGCAGCGTATGCTGGCATCCCTGTGGTTATCACAAGGTATGGTTTTCTCTTATATTATAGTTTATTCCAACATAGGACAATGAAGATGGCCGTTTTCATATGAAAATGTTTTATCATCTGAATTCAGTGTGTAGGTTTCACTTAAATATGAAATACTACAAGCGGAATAATTTCTTTCTTTTGCTTTTGAAGTGGGTATTCCGATGAAAATATACTGAAAGTTCTGCAAGGAGAGCGTATCGGTACCCTTTTTCATCAAGATGCACATATTTTGGACCCGTTCAATGTAGTTGGTGCACGTGAAATGGCAGTGGCAGCGAGGGAGAGTTCCAGACAACTTCAGGTAACATTGAAGTGCATCACAAATTCAAAGTTTAGTAAGTTTATGTTGAATGGGAAAATTGCAATTGGAGATGCAATTTCTTCCATGTTAACTTGGAAACAAGAGTAACTAAGTGATATCTTCTTTGATAGGCCATGTCATCTGAAGATAGGAAAAAGATATTGTTAGACATAGCTGATGCCTTAGAAGCTAACGAAGAATTGATCATTGAAGAAAATGAAGCTGATGTAGCAGCTGCAGAACAGGAGGGATATGAGAAACCCTTGCTATCACGGCTGGCTTTGAAATCTGGGAAGGCAAGACATTGCTGATACATTGGCTGTTTCTAGTTCTTGTTGCTAAGCTCCATTTCATTTGTAACTAATTAGGTTATAGTATACTAATTTCTATTTTCTTCTCAAAATGGCACAAATTCTGTTTTGATTGAAGTTTACTGTACCTGACAGATTTCAAGTCTCGCGAACTCAGTTCGTGTGCTCGCAAACATGGAAGACCCCATTGGTCATATTCTGAAGAAAACCCAGGTAAGCAATATATTTGTAAGTATACTAAATCCAGGGCTTTAGTCTTGTGATGGGATACCAAGAGATGGACAGACTCGGAATTTAGAATAGATACACAATATTAGTGCCAATCTTGACTTCAGCGCCTAGTAAGCAGCCAGCTTACTTCAGTTTCATAGAAAGCTTGTGAGAGACAGATAGTCTACAGTCTGTCCCTGAAATTATTTCTTGGATGTGAAGTACAGTGGTTATTACAACTCCTACGGAGATCTTCCAGACTATCATAATCCCATCTCTTGAACATTGATCTGACATGTATCTGATTATTTTTTGCCATCAGCTTGCAGATGGACTCTTCTTAGAGAAAACTTCATGTCCCTTGGGTGTTCTCTTGATTGTTTTTGAGTCTCGACCTGATGCACTAGTGCAGGTAAAAATGATCAGAATTATTATATGTTTAAGGTGGTGACCAGAAGATAATTCGTCGTCTCTTTGTTGGCTGTTACTCTCTTTAATGACATATAAAATCATCTTCACGAACATTGTTTTTCACTTAATATTGTTTATTGCACAAAGATTTTTTTAGCTGATTTATTACTTCTATACATACTCCTTTACTTGTCTTTCCATCATGGGTATAATTGGAAAATAAATGCCAAGTCCTCTGCATGTTTAAAAAAATTGTGCTATATTAATTAGACTTCAAGATATATATTTTGCAATATAAGTACGTTCTATATTATTCATTTTTGAATTTTTTCTTTTTGTAAAGTTGCCAAGTAATCAATGAATTCATATGAACAAGTTTTGATGGGATTATGACTTTGCTCAGTTCAGTTGGATATATGGACCTCCTTGATGTATTTGTATCTGCTTTATGTATGCTGCCTTATTGCTCATGGGATTCCTTTTTTCTTGCTGTATAGATAGCTGCATTGGCAATCCGAAGTGGGAATGGGCTTTTATTGAAAGGGGGGAAGGAGGCTAAAAGATCAAATGCAATTCTGCACAAGGTTTCATTTCTCAAAGTTAAATGATCGCCTAGCAATATATTGAATGAATCTGTTCCTAAAGTTTCTGAGTCCTTGTTATATTTATAGATAATTACTGAAGTCATCCCGGAAAATGTTGGTGAAAGACTTATTGGACTAGTGACTTCAAGAGAGGAGATCCCAGATCTGCTTAAGGTATAGATTTGCATTGATGACTGATGTTAAAGCATTTTAACTTTGAGAATGATAAATAAAACTGAGCTTTTGCATTTTTGTGCCAGCTTGATGATGTTATAGATCTTGTAATACCAAGAGGAAGCAACAGACTTGTTTCTCAAATCAAGGAATCGACCAAAATTCCTGTTCTGGGCCATGCTGGTGAGATAAAATACGGATGGAATCTTATTATTCTGTATAAGCTTGCTCTAGTTTAGTAATACTTTATGCGGGAATAATATGTTGGATGTTGTAAAAAAGATGCATTTTTATACTCAGATGGAATTTGCCATATATATGTTGATAAGTCTGCTGATATGGATATGGCAAAGCAAATCGTCTTGGATGCAAAAGTAGATTACCCTGCAGCCTGTAACGCAATGGTAATTTGTTTCATATATTTGTTGATAATATTTTTGGTAAAGTTCCTTAATATAATTGCAAGTTTAGATTTTCAGGAGTCAATGCTTTTTGTTCCTAATACTAGGTGTTTTCTCTAAGTGTTGCTCTCTTGGATGTTGTCAGGAAACACTTCTTATACACCAGGATTTGGTGCCTACTGGCTTCAATGAGCTTATTGATAATCTTCGATCCGAAGGTAAGGCTTTTTCCTTGCAAAAGAAATTGTCACTCCTCACCTTGCCCTTCTAGGTGTACCGAGTCTCTCAAAGATCTGCAAAGTTTTGAATAGATTAATTAGTTGTTTGCTCCATTACCATTTTATTGTATGTCAAAATAGCCTTGTTAATCGTCTATTATCCAATTTTTTGCATGAAAATTTTTGCTATATTAGCATAAATCAAAATTTTTTCGGAACTTTTAAGAAAAACTTCGTTTCAGAGTCTACAATCAGAAGGATATTCATGAAAGGTAACCGGTTCACTTCTTTTGAAGGTGTCACTTTGTATGGTGGACCAAGGGCAAGCTCCTTGCTGAATATTCCAGAGCCAAATTCATTTCATCACGAGTACAACTCAATGGCATGCACTATTGAAATTGTGGATGATGTACATGCAGCCATTGGTCATATACATCAACATGGAAGGCATGTTGCAGTTCTTTTTAGATCATATTTATGCTCACATCTCCTACACAGTCTTACATCTTTTTTGTTCCCTTCTGCAGCGGGCACACTGATTGCATCATTACAAATGACAGTGAAGCTGCAGAAATTTTTCTACGCCAAGTGGACAGGTAGAATGCTTCGATTGTTTGGGGCTCATTTGGTATTGAGGTGCTTTGGCTTTTTAATCCACAGCTGTTTAAATTTTGAAACGGAATCACTAACCTAAGAAAAAAGAACAAACAACTACAAGCAGGCCCTTAGACTTTGTGTTAATTAATACGGTTCCCTTGGAGGTTTGGTTCGCTCACGTCAGGGAACAATAGGATTAAAAATTTTGAATTACTGTTTTGTTCTTTGTAAATTATTTGCCCTTATTCACTATCCAAAATGTATCATTAAACTTTGTAACCATCTAATTTGAGTTGGTTCTTACATTGGCAGTGCGGCTGTATTTCACAATGCAAGCACAAGATTTTGTGATGGAGCTCGATTTGGACTAGGTGCTGAGGTATATTATCACTTGCCAATTATTTGATGATTTTCATTAATATGTTAAAGAACCTAGCTTACATGGCTGATTCTCTTTGGTATCTGGTTAGGTTGGCATAAGCACGAGCAGAATTCATGCTCGGGGTCCAGTTGGAGTTGAAGGATTGTTAACTACAAGATGGTATGAATTTTCTTACGATGTTAATGGAGTTATTCATATAGTTGCACCTTTTTTCTCTTTTCTTCCACACATTACATTACACCATTTATTTATTTTCTTTTTTAATTAAAAGTAGGGAGTGGGTTTTTAAGCCCCTACCTCTCCTAGAATTCAAACTTTAGTGTTCAACCAAATAATGCTGTTGAAAGCCACTCGGCCATGCCTTTGGGGGCAATCATTAGAACATTCATCTAGTTACACCATGATTACATTAGCTGATTTTCAAATATAGTATTCGCTGAAAAAAAAAAAAGTGTAACATAATTATTTTTTACTTTCCCATATGCTGTTTGTTGACGATTAGCTTTCTCGCTTATTGCAGCATGAGCCTCTATTTTTTATTATCACATGATCAAACTGGTCTGATTTCAAGTTATTGTTGCTCTGCAAAATATGCAGGATTCTCAAAGGAAGCGGGCAAGTGGTGGATGGGGATAAGGGGGTCGAATACATCCACGAGGATGTAAATATTGAGTCCTGAGTATATGTACCAAAAAGTTCTACAATATGCAGAAAAGAAGCGATTTTTATGGGCTTTTGCTGCAAATTTTTTTCCCCCCTCTTAAGGCATAGTTATATCGGCAGTGCGAAATCTCTTTGATTTCCGAGACTGTAGCAAGCGAATTACTGCCCTCTTGAAATAAGCAAATTGTATCCATTTCCAGCTTGCTGAGATTAATTTAGCAATAGCAGTATACACTACAGATCCTTTCTGGAACATAGCGTTCGTTCACTTAGATAATTCTCGTTACTGATGCAAGTGCATTCTGATAGTATCTTGTCAGTAATTGCAAGAGTTAGAAAACTCATTATTCAAAGAATGCAGTTCAGGAGTATCGTATTTTTCAACCTTGATTGTTGAACACTGCAATTAAAAAGATTTTATTGAGACCTCAAAACCCGCCAATATTAATCTAAGCATACTTCACGACAAGTAGATACCGTTTAAATCACAAGATTTAATAAGTTCCTCAAACTAGAATCGGTGCATTTAATAGGTATAGTTATGCTTTACTCATAAAAGGCAGTGACTGAATGAATGCATTAACAGTACTTACATAACCAAAAAACTAAAGCTACTCCATATGCAGAAAGCTAAGCCTCAACGAAGTCCTTGAGTTTCTTCAACCAAATCAGATATTCACGACTGTCTTTGTTCAGCATGTACTCAAACAAGAAATTTGTTGTGCTAGGCTTTATTCCTCGAATCTCCAAGTACTTGTGGAAAGCTTTCTTCAGGTTCTCATCCAAATCACTTCAAAAAACCAAGAGGAGAAAACTCATATCATATCTATAAGTAAAAGATTATAAATCATTGATGAAAAATTTATGCAAAACTTACTGGAAGTCAGGCCCCTCATAGCCAGCTTCATCCTCCAAATTTTCTGTCTTTCTAACAGCCAAGCTATCAATTGAAATCTCGTCGGGATAAGCAACACAATTAAACTCGAGTGAGGTTCCACTACTCTTAGAGACAGTAACAACCAGCGGGATGCTAGATTGATTAGGCGTTTCCATATCATTGTCGTCATCAACAGCCTCGGGTTGTTCACCACTAACAAGATCAGGCATCTGAACCTCCACTTTAACAAGTTCACCCTCATATTCTCTAGTCAGTGTTATGGTCTGCAGTCCAGGATTGTCTTCAATTTTGAAAGGAAAGCCACCAGGAGTCTCTTCAACCTATTCATCAAAAACAAAGTAAGAGCATACTACACAAGAAAAAATACCATAATATAGACATAGGTATAACAATTAAAAGAACAGTAACAAAGTAGGCTGCAATTGTAGAGATGAAAACTTTCTTATAGCACCAATGTGGTCAACATGTGAACCGGCACAAAAGCTTGCCGCTGCAAACCAAGAGAACTCAAACACACGACAGCTATTGTTATTCGAAACTAGTATAATTCTTAAAAAAACAAAACCATTCACATCACGAGTTTCTTTTAATAACTAAAGATAGCTATCTGCTCACTTTAATCGAAAGAGGAATTTTGGGAAATGATATAAACTAGGAGAAAAAAGCTTGCTAATACAACATTGTGTTATATAGAACATCAGCTTGTAATATTTACAACTAGTTTTACTTTTCATAATAACTTTATGTTAATGTTAATAATAACATAATATCATTCACTATTCAGGCAGGGCAAAAAGCACCACCCATCTAAAACTTAATTAGCTTCTAATTTTCCTTCATTTTCTCAGCAATCAAAATAGGGTATCACACCTAAGAAACTAAGTGACACATAAACATTCACTCAACTCCAACCAAACATGCCATGCGAGTTCCTTTAATTTCTAAATCCAAAAACACCAGAAAAACCTCAAATTTCTTTCATTCTCATCCATTTTCTCAGCAATCAAACAGAAAAAAAAAAGTTTGTTTACCAATTAAAATTCAAAAGAAACAAAACCCTCAACAAAATTCTAATTTTCTTTTTTCAGTTTCCACTAATATCTCGGCAACCAAAGGAAATTTCCTCACCCGGTCATGATCATCAGTTTCCACGGCACACTTGATTTCGGAGTCAATGATTCGGAGAAGTGAGTCATCAGACCTCGGCTTCGCAGTCTCAGTAGCCGTAGAGAAGTAAAGATTCGGTGCAAAAGGGCCCAAATTTGGCGTCTGATAGAGAGTTTTTGAAGCGGTGAAGATGGCAGAGTGGTAATTTCTGTTAACTCGGGTAAGTCGACTAGCGAGTGGGGCCAAAGAGGAGGCCGATTTCCGAAGAATTGAACTGAAAACCATTTTGAATTGGAAGGAGAAAATAAGTTTCAGGGTTTTTGTTCGGAGACAAGAAAATGTAGGGTTTTAGACTGTTCGTGTGTACGGAAGGATTTTCACGAAGGTAACTCAATTTCTATCATTTGTATATTTAAGCATATAAATTTTCATTTTGTTCATATAAGCCCATTCTCGTTTCTGTTGTGATTTGTGAACTACATGGTGATGGTTTCTGTTCTGTACCCTTCAACTCTGCCCACATGTACATACCCATTCACAATTCTCTGCCCATACATGTCAGATGAGCTTAATTGTATACGTATCAATTACCCTACAGTGTATTTCTTTGTTCACTTTCAATGAATTTCCGGCGAGGTTCGGCCAAAAAAAAAATTGAAAGACAACAATTTTTTTTTAAGGAAAAAATGGGAAAATAATATAAATCAAGAAAATCTCTTATACATCTTAGGAAATATCATAATATTATCTATTGAAACAAACCAACAATCTCGCAATTGACTAATCACTGTATTATATCTCATTTTATTTATTTAAACATATAAGTTTGTACGTCATATTGTATGTACAGAGTAATATAAAATGACATTTTGAGATGTCACATCACCACTTTGTTTATAATCAAAATAAAAACTATTAGAAGCATAATATTTTATCTAATAAAAAACAATTCAAATTTAGCCATCAGTTAATTACTTTGGCCAAGGTTCTCCTATGTCGATCAACATCATCTCATCAATAACACTACTCTCAACCGAATGAAAAAGAGTGAGCCGAGAGCGTCTCCATTTTGTAACAGGACAATTTCTGCTTGCCGCTCAACAGATGTGGAAAAATCGTATTTACCTTTTTACCTGAACATCATATTAGGAAATTTATTCATAAACAACATGCACAGAATAATGCGAGGATTAGAAATGGCATTCAACTGAACTCAGCCTAAATGTGTACCTGCAAAAGAAGTTTTCTTAATCTTCAATCAACTCAGGATAGATTTTTCTCCCCCTGTCCTTGTGTGTAGTCAAAATTAAGCAAGTAGCTGAGCGAGTTCCTGCATGAGTTTCTTTAATCGGAGTCAGCTTTTAATTAAAAGTATCCAAAAAGACTGAGATTCTGACGAGCTGATTTGAGATGGTTGGCTAAACAATGGTTGATCAAATTGTAATTAATTTATTTGTTATCTCATGTGTTGGATGTCACTAGATAGTTTATTTATTAGGTAGGAACCAGAAAGAGAGTATAAATTGATTCACAATTTGGAGAGAAAATCGTAATCGTAATTGGTAGTTATTTTTGAAATTTTAGAGAGGGTAAGAAGTAAATATAAAATTCTTTAAATTTTGAAGTAAAAGACATTTCAAAAATTGAATATTGAGAGAAATTTTATGGATATAAATTATCTTTACCCGAACTAAAATTTGATATTACTATATCACATTGTCGTTTATTTTTAAGGCATTGGTTCTATAGAATTTTTAAGTTCGAAAATGAGTATTCTGAATAATTTTATGACTGTAAATACTAAATAGTCTCACTCTTTTTTAAAGTAAATCTATTAACACAGTAATTGCACAAGTAAATAAAAATTAATAAAGAACGTTCTGTTCAAATTAATTATTTGCTCCATCACTTAATAACCCAAATGATGATGATGATGGTGGTGGTAATAGATTACTTCCTATCAACAGATTAATTAATATATAAAAAAAATGTTATGGTCGCAGGACAGACAGGCAAGGCAATACAATTTTTATTGTTATTTTTACGGACTCGTGAAACATAAAGAAAACGTAATTACCCATCAGCGGCAACAAAACATAGTGATTGGCAACACACCAATTGTAGTTGATTACAATCAAGTTGATTGGTTAAACAAATTCACCAAAGAGCCAAATTATGGTAAAAAATGGTCAAGGGATTCATACAATAAGAATTGCTTTGAGATTTATTGGAATTTCTTATTCGCAAATTATAGTAATTTCATATTTCATGAACTTATGCTGGCATTTCTTGACAATATTTTTCACGTTGGTGTTCTATTGGTAACATTATTGAATTTTCTTTTTCAAGAAATTTCCTAAACATATATTATATCATCCATTACAACGAAATCTGCCAACAATAATTGAGTCGATCAATTTAAATTTATGATTTTATCTTGTTCGAGTATGGGAAATACGTGACCGTAATTTTTTTTAACATTAGTATTACAATCAAAATAAAACTAATATTACATTAGACCATAGTTTAATCATGCAAAGGTGATGGTACAATTTGTCACATCGATCAATTGCTTTTGCCGACTTTTTTTTAAATTCATTATAGACTTACAGTATTTGACAGATGTTTTGAAATGATAGAAATTTTGAGGGAAAAAAAGAAAAAAAAAAGAGTTCTGCTATTTGCCCCGGGTCAAACCCCGAAAATTAAAACAAAACGACGTCGTTTCCTCTTTTATTTGAAACGTTGCCGTTTCACTTTAACAAAAGCTCTCCTCTTCGTTTTCCCCCCTTCGGTCTTCAATTTCGTTTTCCCCTCTTCGTTCTCCAATTTCATCTTCTCCTCTTCGTTTCACCAAGGAAATTTGCATTCATTTTCTGCCATTCATTTTGTCCTCTTCGTTTTCATCTTCCCCTCCTCTTCGTTTTCGTCTTCCCCTCTTCATTTTGTTATCTTCATTTTTCCACCCAAATCTGGAAGTTTCTGGCATTCGCGCAGGCACGGTCACCGTCAACGTGGCAGCCATCACCCGCATCCGTCATTGAACTCACGAATCGTCACAGTTATCACAGTCTCAGGTAATGCTTCGATCTTTAGCTTTTCTAGGTTACGGTAAAATGGGGACAATTTTGAAAGCTATCAATTTCCGTTTTATTAAGGAAATAACTGTGTTTGTGCTGAATTGGTCTGGAATTTGTGCTTGAGTTGGTCTGCAATTTGTGTGCTCGAATTGGTCTGCAATTTGTGTGCTTGAATTGGTCTGCATTTGTGCTGAATTGGCCTGTAATTTGTGCTTGAGTTGGTCTGCAATTTGTGCTTGAAGTGGTATGGAATTTGTGATGAATTAGTCTGCAATTTGTGCTTGAATTGGTGAGGAATTTGTGCTTGAGTTGGTTTGGAAATTGTGCTGAATTGGTCTGGAAATTGTGCTGATTTGGTCTTGAAATTGTGCTGATTTGGTCTGGAATTTATATTGATTTGGTCTGGAATTTATGCTGATTTAGTCTGCAATTTAAGCTTGAATTGGTCTAGAATTTGTTAATGTTACGAAATTATAACGTGGGGATTTAATTTGTTTTGCTTGGATTTGGCATGTGCAATTTCAAATATGGAT